>NW_005846150.1:0-760 GCF_000455745.1 Alligator sinensis
TGGTGGAGGGGCAGGGGGTAGATATATTTTTACCAAAACTTTTGAATAAGAAAATGAGAACTTGTTGAATTGTATATACAACTTTTTTTTCACCCCACATAAAGCATGTCTCCAACCCCCCTCCCTGAAATCAGGTCTCTGAAGCTCCATACCCCAAATTGCTAGTCACTTCCAAAAAATATCGGCAAAAGCTTTTTGGACCCTTCTTTGAAAAAGGCCAGTTTTCTTTGGTTTCTATTTGAACAACGAAAGCTTGTTAAATAATGAGGTTTCACCGAAGAAGATTACGGTGGGGACAACCTTAATAGTATAGAGGCTGCACAAGAATACAGGACTGGAAGGGGCCTTTGGTAGGTTGCTGCATGGAAACAGGTTAATAAAAGCCTAAAATATAATTCTGTATTTGCACTAAGCTACCGTACCAGGAACCCGTCTTAACCTTCCGTCTCACTGTGACTGTATCTGGTATGCAAGGACAGTGGTGATTACTAAGCTGATAATTTCAATTAAGTTATGGAAGTTGTAACCTAAAAGTTCAATGAAAGATAAACCTTAAAAAGTCCTCTAGATTTTGTGCTTAAGTAATTATTTGTATTAGATTATGATGAAATGAATGAGTAGTGTAAGAACTGTTTCCTGCATCTACTTTAAATTGATCTTACTGCCCGTGGGGAATTCCCTGTTGGGGATTTGGGGATGTTCTTTCTCCCAGTAATCTTGACATATTTTTACTTGCATTTTGCAAGATGCTTTCTGTGTT
>NW_005846151.1:0-759 GCF_000455745.1 Alligator sinensis
AAAAAAAAAAAATCAAGTATGTTGAAATTTAACTAAGTGTTGGAGCCCACCTGTTTGCTTAGGTGCTCGCATGCAAAATCTGTGAAACTGAAACTTTGTATGTGCCTAAAAATGGTACATGTTAGTAAGATGGAGTTTCTTTTTTACAGAAAGGAGCTAGTTTAGTCACTATAAGCCTGCACACCCATCCTGCCCCTTCAAAAATGGTAATGCAGTTTTGTACTGAAAAAACTGGCCTGTGATAGTGTTTCCAGTAAAGTCAGGACAGTGGAATATTATTGATTCTCACAGGCCTGATTCTATAGGAACAGTTTGTAAGATAATATATTGGCATAGAAGAGGCCTGAGGTTTCAGGCTCTTTATTTGGGTTTTTTTTTTAATTTAAAATGCTGCTATGTTGAAGGAGAGAACAATAAATGCACTCTGCTTTCTAAAGGAAGGTCTTTGGGAAAGAAAATTGCTACTTTCTTTGGAGTTTGGCTAGCTTTTAAAGCAAATGGCTACTTACCCAAAATAATGGATGTTATCCTGAGTCCTTGTACTTAATCATGTGATAGACTCTAATCAAAGGAGGCAATAACAGGCCTTCATATTCATAAATACTCATATTTTTATAGTTAGGTAGGCTTGTGTAATGGTTTGTTGTAATTTATTCAGCACTTTCCTGCACTGAAAGTCTCAGTGGTATGCATTAAGGCGACTGTGTATGGGTTTTGTTGTCTGCCAGATCCCTAAACCCATTTTTAGGCCTTATTTTC
>NW_005846152.1:0-759 GCF_000455745.1 Alligator sinensis
AAGTGCAGGCTGGCAATGTATTTAGAATAGCATTTGGAGGCAACAGGATACCGATGTGTCAGAATACCTGGTATCGACTTCCCAATTCCTTCTGACTGGTTGAAATATTGAGTGTTAGCCATCAAGCCCATTCCCACTGATGCAGTGGGTTAGCTAAAATCTATGCAAGTGATGGATGCTATCACGGCCTCCAGACTCCAAAAATCTTTATACCCTGGTTTCTCTTTAGCTTCTGAGATTCTCATCAAATTAATAGGGATTACGCTTGCCCAATAATGTGATTGAGATGAAAGAGAAAAAAAGATGTCTGCTCTGGAGGAGCAGAACTGGTTGAAGCTATTATCCAGTAGTTATACTTTCACCTTGGCTTCCTGGGTACCAATACTGTCTGTGTTGCACATTTTCACTTATTGCTTCCTTTTGTGCCCCATGCAAAGGAATGAAAGAAGGTGTCTGAAACTTCAGAGCGGGGAGTTTAGCAGAATTTTGCTCATATTTTTTTTTTCCCCCTTAAGTCAGAAATGGCTTTTGTCATGACAGCAGGACAAGAAAGTGAATTGAAATTATGACAGAGATGGAAAGTCTTAAGCCATGTCCACAATTCAAACTTTTCAAGGGTCTCTCAAGAGCCCATGGAGCCATATTTGTATCAATATTCAGTGCATCAAGCACTTCAACTTCCCTGTGGCCCTATGCCTTGAAACTCAGAATATGGAGAGACATAAGAGCCCGAGCTGCCAGGAATTCTCTTTTTGGGGA
>NW_005846153.1:0-759 GCF_000455745.1 Alligator sinensis
TTTGTTTGTTTTTTATTGTATAGTCAGCTCATAAATATTTTATTATAAGGTAAGAAACTGAATAAATGTGAACATTCTGTTTCCACTTTCATATGAATAATTCTCTTTGGCACTAATGAAAATTTAAGGTACAACATAATATTCCCATGTAGTATTTCTTAAATTATTTTCACCCTCTGAATTTGAGTCTGGTATCTTTTAAATGAGTGCTCAATTACTCATAAAGGTCAACAGCTTTGTAAGATGAATGTTAGTAGTGGACGAAGAACATTATTGTCAGTATATTGAATTTCTGGTACTAATTCTCACAGGATGCTTTTTAAAAAAATTTCAGGAGTTCCTGCTTCGCTTAGCTGGTGCTGGAATGCAGATGATGCAGTTGCATTTGTCTCCCATAGAGGCCCATTGTATATTTGGACTATCTCAGGACCTGACAGTGGGGTAACTGTACATAAAGAAGCACATAGTTTTCTTTCGGACATCTGTCTATTTAGGTGGCACCCAAAGAAGAAAGGTAAAGCAGTATTTGGACACACTGATGGAAGTCTTTCTATATTTCAACCAGGTAATAAATTGCATGATGAAATAATTATGTTGTTATTACATGTTTTGTTGTTGATGTATATCTTTAAAAACATCTATGTAGATTTTGTTCATAATATTGTAGTATTTCTGCTCTCCCCCCACCCCAGCCCCGGGCAGCACCTCCCTGCCCCCTCCCTCACTGCGGGGGTGTTGATCTGCCCCCCCATGCCCCTT
>NW_005846154.1:0-758 GCF_000455745.1 Alligator sinensis
GGTTTGTGCCAATATCTTTGTGGTTAACGCTCCTAAAAAAATTTCCAATTCAAAGTCACCAGCAGTTTTCACTCCAGTTTAGGAAACTTAAACTCAACTGCCCTGTGGGCAGCGTGGGAGGGGAGCTCCCAACACTTAATGCCTTTTTGGAGTTTATAATCCAGACTGCCCCATGACATTCTGGAGCCTACCTCTTCCCCCAAAGAACTCCAGACAGGACAGCCATCTGGATGCATGGCAGTTCAAAGCACTGACATTCTGCACTGGCATTTGGTTAATATTAAACTGTAAATGAAGCCATGCACAAGCTGAAAACGGTCTCTAAAACTGTGTACTTAGGCTGAGGTGGGGTGGGGAAGAGCAGGGAAGGAGGTATAATTCCAGGTTAATCTTTGTTTCATAGTTGCTGCTCTCAAGGTCATCCTGTAAAGGAAACATGAATCCAAGGTGTCTCCCCCCTCCCTCTCCCTTGAGCACGCTAGACCAGTTTAGAGCAGACAGACTTACGCAGTTTTGCCCTCACTATCCTGTTTGGTGGCACTGGCTCCCTTTTTGCCCAGCAGTGAAGCCACTTTCTCTGCATCGCCATTCTCCACAGCCTGCAGCAGCCGGTCATCATTCTTATTCCACTCGTTGGTCTGTGGCAAAAGAAAACAGGTGGAGAAATTGATCCTGGTGATCTCCCCAGGGTTCACCAATTCCCCCTGCCCACTCATTTACTATCTCTTAAAGGGAAAATAAAAAACAATTAAAAAAAA
>NW_005846155.1:0-758 GCF_000455745.1 Alligator sinensis
CTGATACACATAATGCTGGAGTCTGCTGGAGTTCGGTAATTTCGACGCTCCAGCAGACTTGATTCATTGAGTGTACTCCAATGCGGAATATCAGCACATCAGAGCAGCCTCCCTGTATGTTTGTATGTGCCTGATGAGTTTTAAAAAAGCTAAGGAGAGTTAGATCACATTTCAGGAAATCCTCCAAACTGTATGATGGACTATCTTGCCTTTGCAGGGGTGAACTCTCAGAGGCTGGAGGGTTTCACACAGGGGCAGACAGACTCCTGTCTGTGGTGGTTCAGAAGCAGGACATGCTGCATCTTTGCAGAACATTTCAGTGACCCCTGAGGTCTCTTCCACGTGCACAACTCCCAGAAGCTCTGTGTGGATGGGATTATTCAGATGTGATAGCTGTGAATCCCTCTACAGAGGCAAAGGCCTCTCTGGCAGAACTGTGGCTGTCCTGCAGGGAGGAGCCTAATGATGACAAACTAGGCAGCACCCACCTCCATTTTCCAGGGAGGATCCAAGCATGCAGAGCAGAGCTGCATATTACCCCATTCTGGGAGAGCATCGCCAGCACAGTCAGTGACAGATAGAGACATGGGCATTCGCGTGCATGGCCTGTTGCCTCCTGGCAGTGAGTAAGTCCTTGCTCAGACATGAATCCCTGCTCTGGTGTCTGCAGAACACAGTGCCTAACCCAGTGCCTTGGAGCTGCATGTCTTTTGGACTCTATTCCAGGTGTCTGTCTGTCTCCCCACAGGACTCCTGGA
>NW_005846156.1:0-758 GCF_000455745.1 Alligator sinensis
AAAAAAAAAATACTTGTCCGACAGGCAGGGCCAGATGGACTCCTGCGCCGAGCACCTTCTGGCCGGCTGAACTGGCCGAGGCATTCACCACTGAAGTCTGCAACGAGCTCCGTTTCTGCTTGCCTTGCAGTTCACCTCTGAGCCCTTCAGCTGGATTTCATAAGGGTACAGAAAGGGTTACAGCCAACAATAACACCTCTACTTAGACGTACCGGGGAGGGGACCGTGGGATGTAAAGCGACTGCGAGGGCGGGAAGGCAGCTCCCCCAAAACCACGCAGCACTGCACAAATGCCTGTATGCATGGTTGCGTAAACTTTGGGAACAGGTCATTAATGGAGACGAGGGACTAGGTAAGACGGGCTACCCAGTCCAATCCAGTATGTCAGATCCTAGATTCCTGGCCAATTTTTTAGCCCACAAACCAGAGAAAGACAGACACTGGACAAACCCCAAACTCCAACCTGATGTGAAGAGACCACTGCAAAGGGCACGTGTTATTTCAAATCTCCATGCTGAGACTCCGCCAGGACTGCCAGTAAGGATAAGGATGCTATGCGTGCTGACTGCTTTATAAGTAAGAGTGTAACACTGCATTAGGAACCAAATGGACCTCACCCTCCACCTGCTTCAAAGAGCCCTTAGCCAGGGTACTGTGAACATCACCGATCCTATCTTACTCTCTTACTCCACTCCCATCCAAGTCAAACTGCACTTGTCTGCCAGGAAGCAGCGCTCCCCTAAACCCAGTAATGCTGC
>NW_005846157.1:0-757 GCF_000455745.1 Alligator sinensis
TCCTATTTAAATAAATAGACAAGCAACAACAATGATTTCTCATACTTCTGTACTAATATGTTTGAAGTTTTTTCCTCATGCCTGTGTTTTTCCAGCCTTTTGTATAGGACCCAATACAGGTGTGGGGAGTTTTGCTACTAAGCAGTTTCATGCAGCTGCATGCATTTGTAAATCCTGCTTGCCTTGTGCAAGCACAGAGGTGCCTGGGGCAGGAAGAAAGTGTTACTGCACTGCATGGATATGTACAGAATCTCATTTAAAAATCCCTGGTTGCTTCCATGCCATCACCTTAAGGAACTCATAACCTCTGAAGATGATGCTCACCTCCAACATGACTCTGCTCCTTCTATTAGCCCCTCTGTCCCACAACTCACCTTTTGCAGTAGCTTGACTTAAAGGCTACTTTACACTTTGTGCTTCACACAGTCTCCTTCCTTTTCTGTCACCAAGGCTTGGCCAGCTGTAACTGTGTCCTGAATTCGCCCAGCTAGTAACACTGGATCCAGTCCCCTACTGCTGTAAATAACATCGCTCCAGCGAGAGACTGGTGGATGCAGGAGTGGAAGCAAGAGGAGTCTGGCACTGCGCGGTCCAGGGAGTAATTTTTGCTTTCACTTCCATTGGCCTATGCAAAGCAGGCAAGTCGCGCCAGAGGCCTGTACTAAGAACAAGCTCCTTTGTTTAAGCATTACCTCCCTGCAGGGTAGGGTGCTGGTGGGCAGGGTGAGCTAGAGCCCCTTCCCTCTCACAGAACTCT
>NW_005846158.1:0-204 GCF_000455745.1 Alligator sinensis
GGTGGGTGTGTGATGGGGGGATGTGGGGTTTACAGGAAGGGGTGGGAAGGGGGGGGTGGGAGAATGTGGGTGGATGTGGAGAGATGTGAGTCAGTGTGGGTAGGTGTGGGGGGACTGTGGGTGTGGGAGCTGCTTAGGAGGGGTGGGTCTCCTGCATGAATGCTGTGTGCCCCTGGCGACTGGCGGGGGACAGCAGTGGCGGCG
>NW_005846158.1:224-757 GCF_000455745.1 Alligator sinensis
AGGCCCTTGCGGCCCCTGCCGGCGTTGTGGCAGCAGGGGGAGGGGTGGCGAGCGGTGACCACCTGCAGACACCGCCTGGAGCGACAGTGGTGGCCAGCAGCGATCATTGACTCTCTGCAGATGCCACTGGCGCCACGGGTGGTGGCGGCGGCAAGCAGCAATCACCCACAGGCACCGTTGATAGTATTGGAAGCGCCTTTTTTGAGGGGGTGCACCTCCACGCTCAGGGGGTGCATGTGCACCCCCTACACATTGCCAATGGTCCCCCCCACCCCCCCAGCACATGGACTACCCTGCCTGCAGGGTCCCAGTCCCCCCGCTCATTCCCCTGATCTTCTCCCACCTCCGGAGGCTGGAGATGAGCAGGAGAACAAGCAAGAGGCTGGAGAGAATAGAAGAATGAGCAGAAGGCTTGTTCCCCCCACCCCTGTTGGTTCTCCCAGCTCCCTGTTCGTTCTCCTGCTCCCCATTCATTCCCCACATCCCCATTCGTTCCCCCCTGCCCCCGTTCATTCCCCCAGCTCCCCACTTGC
>NW_005846159.1:0-757 GCF_000455745.1 Alligator sinensis
CTGTGCTTGTCCTTTTGGTTTCAGCTTTGCAGCTATGATTACTGGTAAATGCACTCTAAATAGTCTGTTGTATGGGACGTCCATGTGCACATGTACAACCTGCCACAGAAGATAACAGTGTATCATATGCTCATGTTAGTACATGAAATAAGTGAAAGCAACTTTCAAACAAAAAAGTCCCACTGACCATAGCACTGACACATACGCAAAATAAAATGGAAAAATAGAAGTAAGTGCAAAATTTTAAAGAGAAAAACTGTCATAATTTCAAACAGCAGCTTTTTAGCTCCAAATATTTTATTGAAATACCTCTATTTAAAGGAACCTCAGGAACCATGCAAATATTTGAATCTTCTAAGTGCCTGATTTCAGGTAATAGCTTACTCATGTGTCTATTCAGGACTTGGCTCTGCAGTTATGCAAGTAAACACAGTGCAATCGGTTTTGAATTAATCTCTCTTTTAGTACTTTTTGAGATATGGCACATTGTTACCATGTGTGCCGTTACTCTGGGGAAAATACTTAGAGATAATTCAGATCTTTATTCAAATAGAGCACTGAAAAAAAATAGTTAGTGGGAGCAGTATTGTACGAGTTGAAAGAACCTGATTGTTAAAGGGATGAAACAGGCAGTTACAGGTGGTGATAGCTGTCATTGATATGCTTTGAAAATATCAGTGTGGCATTAAATAACTTGGCATCCAGCATTTCGTTTCAATCTATTTAGTTTAGAAGGTAGGAGAGAAACAATATACAG
>NW_005846160.1:0-756 GCF_000455745.1 Alligator sinensis
TTTTTTCTCTCTTAAAACACCCTGGCTAATGACGTTTGTACTGCCGAAAGAAATAATTTGATTTTTCTTAACTGTAAGCCCTGTCTGCACTGAATCAGCATTTTTAACTGGAACTGATCTGAAATGCTCTTGCTTAAAAAAGTTGATGTAGTTTCTTGGCCAGCATTAAAGGAAGCAGATTTGGGTTGTGTTTCGGTCATCTTTTTTCAGCAGAGGCAATATGCCAGCACTTCATTGTAAGGATTTTTTGAATTACTGCAATCAAGAAAGGATGCAGAAAGGAAAGAATGAAATGAGTGCAGGTATTAAATAAAATAGCACCAACGTTTTGTTTCTGTTTGGAAATAACGTCTTTCCCACTTTAAAAATATACTTGCTCCAATTCAATTTTAAAATTAAAGTCATAATAGCCCACAGCTATATTGTGACACCAGATTCATCCTTTTCCATGGTTTTATACATGCAAGTGAAACTTAGCATTTGCTTCCTCAAAGCTGAGAACTGCAAAAATAAAGTAATCACCAAATAATGGAAGTAGAGCCAAGTATCTTTTTAAAAACTTCTCTGAGACTGTGGTTGTAACCCAAGAAAGCCAACCTGTGGCTCTTAGTGAACCTGGAAGTGTCCATTTAAAAGAACAGACAAAGAGAAGTGCATTGTGCTCTCTGCTCAGACTTGTTCTGCGGGAACCAGTTACCCTACTTTCCGGCGGTGACTAAAAGTTACTGTCATTTAGTTACACTGCAGTTTACAACA
>NW_005846161.1:0-756 GCF_000455745.1 Alligator sinensis
CCCCTGCCTGGGTATGAAGCCTTATTAAACAACTTCAACATGAAAGAGCCTTGTTGGGGCTTGGGAAGATGGTAGGTGGGTGCCATTTACAGAACCATTTTACACCTGGCCATACTCTGCCTCTTCAAAATCCTGGGGTGATGAATTCCACAATGTATGTGGAATATATGTTGGGTAGAAAAAAGAATGCTACTTCTTTCTGCTAAACCTGCCACCTATTAATTTCAGTAGACACCCTCCCTTCCCCACCATTTTTGCATTCTGGTACTTGTACCTTTGGTGTTCATATCAGAACGCGAAGGACGAGCCATTTTGTCCCCACCATAATTAGCCTGATTTTTGTGTAATACCCATCACTTTTCTCCAACCTTTCCTCCCTTAAATAGCTTAATGACACTCTCTTGGATCTGCTTGGTCTTCACCCCATATACAATGGGGTTGAGCATTGGGGGCAAAAGCAAGTAAAGGTTGGCCATGATGATGTGAATATGTGGTGCGATAATGTGACCCCCAAAACGGTGTGTGAAGAAAGTGAAGAAAGCTGGTGTGTAGGAGATGGTAATAGTAGAAATATGGGCTGTGCAGGTGCTAAAGGCCTTCCTACGAGCTTCTTTGGAAGACAGGCTAACTACAGCCCTGAAGATCATAATGTAGGAGATTGAGATGCAGAGGATGTCAAAGCCCCCAATTAACATGGCAACTATGAGGCCATAGATGGCATCAACCCTGATACTGGCACAGGCCAGCTTCACCACA
>NW_005846162.1:0-755 GCF_000455745.1 Alligator sinensis
GGCTGCAGTGTTTCCAGATTAGAGGCAGGCCCCACAAATAAAGGGGGACAGACCTCCACCTTAAGAGACCCACAAATTAAATGCACAAGAAGGAGGCGGGAGGGGATTAACTCACCTGGGGTCCCCCATGGGAGCAGGAACCAGGTTGCCCAACTTTCACTCCAATGTCTGAACCAACAGACCAGGCAGCATTTTGAAAACCCCTGCCATCTTCCACAAAACATTGTGCAGAGCTCACTGCAATGGGAGCCCCCAATGCCCCTGCTTCCCCTTGGCTAAATCAATGAATCCAACACGGATATGATTTACATCTGCACTTTCCATGTCCATTCCCAGTAGCAGCACCTGGGTGTTTTCAGCTGAAGCATTTTTTTGATGGGAAACTGGGTTTTCAACCAAATAAAAAAAAAATCAGGGAAAGATGTTTACAAACATTTAAATTTCTTCCTAGAAGACAGGATTCTTCTTGATGGCTAATTTACAGCTTTATGGTTTTTTACAGTTTCAAAAATGATTAGGTTCAGTTGTCAAAAAAAACCACGAAAAAAACCCCCAAACACATTTCATCTTTTGCAAAAAACTGAAAATATGCCTCTGAAAATCAAGCTAAAATATTGATTTTTCATCAAAGTTTTCCACAGCACCTGACCAGTTCAGAGATTTTAAATGGTGCTGAGTAAACACCTTCCCAAGGAGAAAATATGATTCTTAAGGCCCTGTTGGTCAAGCAGAGAAAGCAGAACAAGAAGCAGTGA
>NW_005846163.1:0-754 GCF_000455745.1 Alligator sinensis
TCCAGATCATCGGGTCCAGCGCCTCTGCACTCGGGCAGGAAAGAGGTGTTGGCTCTAGTTTTACTGGTGCAGACACTAGGGGGTCAAGCTGCCCAAAATCACCCAAGTGTCTGGCAGGACTTAAACAGAGCAGTGCTCTCCTCCCTATCAGCAGTGGTACATGGTTGAGCCAGCGTTCATTTGCTGTCCGCCTCTGGCATCATCCTGTCTGTGAAACCCAAGGGCTGTTAGTTAATTCCTTGGAAATAAGGCAGATGCGGTTTTTGAAGAAGGTCTGAGAAGAGATGGAGAGACACGCCGGGCTGATGAGCACGGTCAAACAGACACCAGCTTGTCAGAGCTGAAGGGTTACTTTCTATTCTGTACCCTTCACAAGGCCTGCCATTGCCAGCTTTAATCCTCCACGGCAGACGACATCCAGGTAAAGCCAGATGTTCGTGCAAACCCTTCCTTTGCATTTTGGCAGCCGGCCGGGGGTGGCGGAGCTGGGGGCTGTTGCAGGCTGTTGCTGGGCTGGCTCCGTGGAATAAGGAGTGTGGTTGTAAAGGCGCAAGTTCAGCTGCCCTCGGGTTCACCTGGTCCAGGACCAGGACGAAGACGCTGAAAACAGAGTCTGGTGCCATCAGCTGGAATATAATGAGTGTGTTGGGGACAGGGACATGTGGGGAAGACTGAGGGGTGGTTGATTTGAAGGCCTGTACTGAGGCCTGGCCAGGTCCCTGAAAAGCAGCTGGGTTCTTCGCTTAGCTTGGCC
>NW_005846164.1:0-754 GCF_000455745.1 Alligator sinensis
GGGGTTGGACTAGATGACCTCCGAGGTCCCTTCCAGCACGACCCCTCTATGATTCTAGGAAAAGTGGGTGTTGTGGTTGAGCTTGTGCCCGTAACTGTACTCATGAAGCGAAACCACTAAAAGACGCATTGAAATCCACTTTAATTGCAAGCACTAGTGTGTAGCAGTTTAACTAAATGGGTCTGAAATCACACCATTATTGAAACTTGTGCCATTTTGTGCATACACCAACCCTGTAGCAGAGCATTAGCCAAATCACCACTCTCCAGTGCTCTCAACCTCGGGTTGCCTCACAGCTGGGACTAATTTTCCACTTCGTGGCCATTTCACCCAGGAAAACAAAGATCAAAAGGGTCTTGGTTGTTCACACCACTGATTTGTTCAAAGGGTCAAGTTGTTTACTGTGCTTAACCTGGACGCGAGTCAACCCCACAGAAGGTGCATTGGCAAGCATTTTGATCTGGTGTTGGCTGAGTCTCGTGGGCTGTTCTGTGGCCAAAAAGAGGACACTGGTTACCAGAGAAGTCAGCTCAACAGCTTTCACTGACATGCAGCATTTAAAACAAAGTGAATCCCTGGTTCATCAGCATGAAAACCCTCTGGGTTCCTTACGTGTAGGTAAATCCTAGAGGAGGCAGGCAGAGTTTGCCAAGGACTTTTCTTGTTGCTGCTAGGAAAAGATCACATTTGTTGCTTCACAGCTCTTATAGGACACGGAAGGATTTCAAGGAATCCAGACTCTCCTTTCTTGCTT
>NW_005846165.1:0-753 GCF_000455745.1 Alligator sinensis
ACTGGCCCTGCAATCTAGACGACAGGGAGGGAGAGGCTTTTACAGACCATTCCACGTGATGCCAAGTGACTTTTTGTATTAAGTTATAAATAATTTAATTTATATGCGTTTCAATCCCCTCCATTCACTTGTTTAGTTCTTCAGCTTTTAAGTGCATTGTGTGCTCTTTTACTCACTTTCCCTGCTCAAAAGGACCCTTTCTTGTCATCCTGAAGACAGCAGCTGCAGCAGCCGGAGAGGACAGGGTTAACTTTTTGCTTGGTCTTTCAGCCCTGCAGGTGAAAGATTAGGTTCAGACATTATTGCAGATACCAGCTGCTGTGTTAGCACTAGGTAGGGATTAGTGTGTCCACATGGCTTCATAGACCCCGACGGCAGACGTGAATGTGCCCAAATCCAGGTGTAGCATGCCTGCAGCTGATCCCTTGCGTACAGAAGTGCCCACGTTGCATGTGACAGGCACAGGGAGGCCCGCCTGCTGTTTTCACTAGAAAAAGGATTTTTTTTTCGATCCTCCAGAAGAAGAGGTGGAAAAAAACCAGAGAGAATTTCCTTTCCATAGGAGCTTCCAAAGGTTCTGCTTCGTATTCAAAGGTGGAGGAAAACCTTCTTTTTGGAACTAAAAAGTCAGCACTTCCCCCAGAACAGGGCGTCTGAGTTTTGCCCGGCTCTGATAAAAATGCTGCGCTACTTCGAAAGACTCCAGGAAGCCTCATGCACAATTTTTTGGAAAGAGATTTAGTGGCTTTCTTC
>NW_005846166.1:0-753 GCF_000455745.1 Alligator sinensis
GGGTTGGCACATCTGGGTCCTCCCTCTGTCCAGATGTGCCTTGTGACCCGAGCAGCAGGGTGATGGGGAGGGGGGCTCTCTCCTCCGCTGCCTCACCGGCTCCCTCTGCTCTGTGCCCTGCAGCAGCTCCCAGGACTTCCTGGAGGTGGATTTCAGCCTCTTCCCTGCGGAGAAGGCAGAGGACCCCCCGGTTGAACACGAGGCGGCTGAGCAGCACGGTGGGTGTCCCCCTTGCCCCAAATTTCTGCTCCTGGGGTGGGAGAAGAGGGCATCCTGGCACCCAGCTGGCTGTGGCTCCCAGTAGGATGGACGAGCTGGGCTCATCCGTGACCTGGAGCAGGGCCTGCCCGCCCAGCATCACTCGGCACAAGGCATCCCGGGGACCGATGCTGGCAGCAACTGGGGACGTAGGCATGGGGAGATCCGAGTGCTGGGCTCCTGCTGGCCCTCTGTCCCCACCACCTCACGCTGTCTTTCCTTTCAGCTGGTGGCTCCCCATCACCCAGCCCAGGCCCCTCCATCTCCGAGAGGTACGTTGCACTCGGCCCTAGGGCAGCCTCTGTCTCTGGAATAGGGCGGCATCCCTGGGCACTGGTACACATGACCAAAATTGCCCTTTTTTGTAGTTTAATTGCATCACATTTTACACATGCAGGATTTTTTTGAGATGTAAATGAGTGTTGCAGTGCAAAATAAACCACATCCCGCTGTATTTTAGTTAGCATCAATGCAAGTTGCAGTGACACAGGCATT
>NW_005846167.1:0-753 GCF_000455745.1 Alligator sinensis
ACAACTGCCTCCCACCCCATATATCCTTTGGCACAAGCCTCCGCTCCTGCTTCTCCCCTTCCCCCATGTGCTGCAGCCACACTACCCCCACCCACCCACACAAATGAAGGGAATCTGTTGCTTGCTTTGGATTTCCTGTAGCCACCTAGTTCATGAAAAATGACGTGTTTTGATCCACCTGAGAGGCAACTTTAGAAAAGAGATGGTTTTCCAGCCTCCCCGGCAGCGACTAGGCCTGTGAAATTGCTTTTTAGTGGGTGACCATTCCATGGCCACCTCTTAATATTATAAGGTTGGGTGGGATCTGCCTCTTGATGCCTGGATGGTGCCCACCATATTTTTCTGCCCACCTCAGTGTGCAGCACTCCTTGAGGAAGCAACGCATCGATACCTTGTAGTTCTCCTCATAGGTCACCATAAACTCCTCCTTCTTCTTCGTCAGGTCCTTGTCTAGCTGCTCAAGGGCGCCCTGTTTTTGGGTCTTATTTTTACCCTGCAACTCCTCCTGGCAAAGCTGCACTAAGTCCTGGCATTTTCTTTTCAGACGCAGCTCTAGCACACTGGGTGCTATAGGAAGGCACTGGGAGTCGGCCTGGGATTTGCAGTGAAGATGACAATAAAAGAGAGAGAAGGTGTGTCTACATGTGGTTTGACATGCACCTAAACTTAACGCGCATTTGCCCAATGAGCATTAAGGCGATCTAGGTGCATGTCTACATGTGCACCCATAAAGTGGGTGTCAAATTTATGTAC
>NW_005846168.1:0-753 GCF_000455745.1 Alligator sinensis
AAGAAAAATTCCAACAACGTCAAACAATTTTTTTTGAAATTCTAACGTTTCACGCCTACAATCTGAAATGACTTCATTTCAAAATTTAATAACAGAGGTCCTGAATGGGCTTCTTGAGGCATTGAGTCACGTTCCTAGTATTCAAAGGCAATTGCTACCCAAAAGAATCCCTCCAGTTCGCCACTTCAAACCCTCACCTGGACGACAAGGGACAATATCCTGAACAGCCCAGACACCCTATAATGCACCAGTGGAAAAAGCAGAAAGGACAAGGGCACTGCCAACATTTCTTTCCTTCTTTCAACTTTATTAAAAAGGAAAAGAAAAGGCAGATTAAAAATGCTCAGCACTGAATGACAACATTTTACTAGAGTCGATGTTAATTTTTGCTTTTTTTCATTCCCTCAACAATTTTGAAAAGAAAATAATTTCGCCTCAACCCGAACAATATTTTTCCAGGTGTCTCTGGTCTGCCAGCAAACCAAAGGAAAAAAAAATCACCATTTGCACAGCGCTACTTTTAATTATGAATAATGGGTTGAAATTAAGCAATGGACTATTTAGGCTGAATGTATCAAAAAAATAAAACTCTCAGAGAGAGTGATTAAATTGGATAATGTAATTATCAAGAAATATATTTATACTAGCCTTGTCATCAGCTGAAGGAGCTGGCTGAAGCCACTGCAGAGCCCCTGGCAAAACTCTTCCACAAGTAGTGACATTCTGAAGAAGTCCCCAAGGACTGGAAGAGGG
>NW_005846169.1:0-753 GCF_000455745.1 Alligator sinensis
CCCACAGGGACCAGCCCCTGCCTGATGCCCCGTCTCAAGCCTTGTGTTGTTACAGCTCCACATTCAGGTCTGTACATTGTGCCCTGAATCCCCCTTCAGCCCTGGGCCAAAATCCCTGGAAAGCCCGTGTCTGGGAGCTAGCCCACATCGCCTGAGAGTGCAGATGGTGGGGAAGAGAAACAGTATCTCTGCCACCCATCTGCCAGTGCAGGGCCAGGGCAAAGGAGTCTCAGAGTGAGTGTCTTGGGACCTCTGGCACTGGAGTTGCAATGGGGTTGCCAGCTCCCTTGGGCTCCTCTGGAAACCCAGCCAGAGAGAAGAGGGACAAATTATGATCCTTAAATTCACAGGTCATCCCCATGGCAATTTGTGCTCTCCCAAATTGGGGCCTGCCTGCACTGCAGAGATCCAGTGCCTCTGTAGGGTTATGTCCTCTATGAGGAAAAACTGGAGAGGTGTGATTTTATTCAAATGACTTAGCAGGGGCTACATGCAAATGAGGCAGGGCCCCTTCCTGATAAAGGGTTGCTGCTGATACCCTCTGAAAAGCATCTTTCAGGGGAAAACAGTCCAGAGTTACTGCAGCCCACAGGGGCTTTTAATTAACCTGAAATGACAGGGCTTAATCTCCTTTGGCTGTTGGTTGCTTGCTCAGGTAAGCGTTCGAGACTTGGAACAGACGCCCCATTAGGATACTTACAGTGCCCTGGTTAGGATGCACGGTTCCCACCCCAGGGAAAAGAGAAGGATAAT
>NW_005846170.1:0-753 GCF_000455745.1 Alligator sinensis
TCCCATTAAAGTCAATGGCACTATCTGGATGAGGAGAAAATGGAAACTGAGAAGCTGCAGAACCTGGCCCCTTCTGTTAGAGCTGGATGGGAAATGTTTTTTCTGTCCCAAGGGTGGGGTGGGGGCTGGATTTTCAAGGAGAAAAACTCCATCCCGAGTAAAGGCAAAAAGTCCAAATCTCAAATGTATTTGTGAACTCAAGAAAAATGTTGGTTTGGGTCAGTCAAAACATTTCCTTTCTAACCTTCATTGTTTTATTATATTTTACTCAAAATTAAATTTTAAAACAAACACAATTTCAAACTGAACTTTTTTGTTTAAAAATAGCAAAACTGGATGTTTCAGCAACTGCAATTTCATCATCAACTTTTCTTTGAAATATGAAATTTATCAAAAGTGACCCTTTCTCACAAAAGGAAAAAAAGGTTTAGTTTCATCCAGTCGGCATCTTTGTGAATGAAAAGGTTACACTGAGAAAATACCTGACTAGTTCTGCCATTCTTTCCTAATGGTGTATACAGTTACTGTGCTTCATCTCATGATTTCTTCTGGGATGGAGTTTAGCCATGCATTGTTTGCATACAAGAGAGTGGAGTCTTCCCATTTTAAGAGAAATGCTTTCCCCCCTTATTTATAACTGGAGTACTATATATATTTACTATATATTTATACTATATATTTATAACCGGAGTACTATAGAGTGGTCTCGGGGGGACACGAAGCTCTGTAGATTTATTTGGCTACAGATCTGTG
>NW_005846171.1:0-753 GCF_000455745.1 Alligator sinensis
TGAAGGTGGCAGTGGCTTGGTGGGGCTGTCTGCTGACCATCCAGGAGAACCCGTGGGTCTGACTGTGCCGTCCGCTTGTGCCCTCATGCCCACAAAGTGAAAACAAAGTGTAAGATGTCCGCAGCCACTATTTACTGTGAAGGGCAAATGAAAGCACTCGTGGTGGCCAAGCAGTTATTAATTGCTTGATGTAACCAGGGTGGATTATGAGATGAAAGGGCCCCTCGCAAGCAAGCCCCCAGCCAGGGGCAGCACGTGCCAGCACAGGCGTGCACGCTGGTCAGGGCCACGTGCGGCGGGCAGGAGGTCTGCGGGGGCGAGCAGAAGATTGATTCGTGTCAGGCTGGGCTGCTACACGTGGTGTCCGACAATACACACTACGCACATAGACCTGCAAATTGACGTGGCATCTGGGGGGAAAGGGGCTTATTACATGTCGTTCAGTGAGTTACTATGTACACGCGACAGATCAATGGCTGTAGCATATTCATTTGGGTTGATGCGAACTAAAATACATCAGAATGCGGTTTATCTTGCACTGCAACAAACACATTTAAAGTGCAGAAAACCCCCCATATGTGTAAAGAATGATGCAATTAAATGAGAAAAAAAGGCAATTTCACCATGTGCACCAGTGCGCCCAGGCCGTGCGCGGAGCAGGGAAATGCAAAGGAAATGTGACAAGCCGCAGCTGGGGGAGAAAAAGCAAATGCACAGATGCAGCCCGGGCACGGCGGGAGGGCAAGGTGCTGC
>NW_005846172.1:0-752 GCF_000455745.1 Alligator sinensis
CTGAGAAATCTGAGAATTGGCTGCCAAAGAGGGTGGAGGGTGTGTGCTCTGCAGAGCACAGCTGGCCTTCCACGTGGGAGGACTCCCATGTACGTGTCTTGCAGTGCTAGATGCACTGGAGGATGCAGAAGTTAGGCAGTATCCAAAATACTCTTACGTGGCTTGGCCAGAACTTTTATGCTCCCCTTGTTCAGGCAAACTACCTCTGGGGACAACTGTGCAGAGCTGGGAGGGGATGGAGCCACCTGAACTTCTTCAGATTCCCTCTGGGGAGTACAGGCAAGGGTATTTGCAGGGGATTCCTCCTGGTCCAGCCAGGACAGGAGCTGTGCCTCTGAGGGTTAACGGGAACTGATGGTGCTAGGGAAGAATAGGGGAAGCAAAAGGGATCTGCCCTGATCTCCTGGCTGAAAAGGGGTAAGGGCAGCAGGATCCTCTATTGCACCCCATCTCACACATCCCAGCCACCAAGCACCAGAAACCCTGGCCCTGCCTTCCAGGAAGTGGAAATCAGCTGTTATTGTGAGCTTTTCACTACACAGGAGCATACTCTCATGGGAATAGCTGTAGCTGAACTAGAAGCTGGCATTAGGCCCCTTCCAGCCCAGAACCAGAATGACAAAGGGAAGGGTTTTATCTGGGACACTGATGTGGATCCCAGCCCATGCCTGAAGACCTGGTTAGAGCCCTGTGTTGGGTCCGTCTCGTCCACCACACAGACGATGCAGCCTGCAGGATATTTTACCTCCCAT
>NW_005846173.1:0-752 GCF_000455745.1 Alligator sinensis
AATTCGGCCGTAGACACAGCTTTAAATGTTTGATCAGTGCTGATGGGCTTGTCAGTATGCCATCATTTACCTTTCCTCGCCTTGCTGTCAAATGGGACTAAAAACTGATGACCCTAAAAACTAGGGACAGAGCCCTTCAAATTTCCCAGTACATGGTGACCTGGCAGCAAATAGCAAATGCCCCCTAGAAAGGTCTCAGCTGCATTTTTCAAAATGGCCAAAGAAAAGTGGGAACCTTAATCCCCAAACAATTCAGTAGGATGCAAGCATGGATCAGCCCTGTCATACATCAGCTAAAAGCTCTTCGGGGGAGTTAACTTTTCTAAAACACCAACCTTGGAAGGGAGGTCCTAACATACCTTTTTCCAAATCTACAGGGTTTCAATGTGCAGGTAGCACCATAATGTCAGAGAATAAACACAGGTCTCCCCGGGCTTCAGGACATGGCGTGAGGATTGCTATTTGCATTCTGTGGAAGTGAAAATGGAAGCAGGAGCGGTGCGATGGCATCCCAACTGTGCATTAAGCAATATGGATTGCAGCCGTCTCATGTGGTTCTCCTTCCCCACTTCCCAAGCCCCCCGTGTGCCTGCGCAAGGGCAGAGGGCAAAACTTGTGAGCAGTGGGAATGTTTTACTTGGGTAGCATTTGGGCTGCCGAAATGCCATTGTACCTGTCTGCACTGCTCTGCGCTTTATGTCTGAGAAGCCTCTCAAAGGAGAGTGCCTGATCCTTGGAGCAGGCTACTATGA
>NW_005846174.1:0-751 GCF_000455745.1 Alligator sinensis
TTCCTGTTCTGTCCTGAAGTATATTTTTAAGATTACTCCTCTGCTTTATTTTTATGCCAAACAATATTTATTGTACTTTGTGTGTATTGTTTCTGAAACCACTACAAAGGTAAGACTTGGGACACAAGGCTCTAGAGTTGTCATCTGGCCCCCAAACATGACTGAAGTGCCTCAGATATTGGGTCATACAGTGCTGTATTTGAATTTTCTAGTACTCAGAGGGACTCTTCTTCCACAAAAAGTTCTGTGTATGTAAACAGAGGTCTGGTAAAGACTTTTTAGTGTTTCATTCCCAGCTGTTGAGGTTGAAGAATAACTGACATGTGTTAAACTGCTTAAGAAAAGTCAATAAAGACACAACTTGGCACTGTATGCATGTATAGACAATAGGACCTTTCAGCAGAACAGCAGATAGAGGAACTGTTTCAGGAAATGTCACACTTGCTTTAAAATGCAGTAAATTGACCACCAAAACTTAAAGGGAAAGAATTTCATTTTTTAAATCCTTTTAAATACTGCTTTGGAGGTTGGAGTTGGGGACCATCAGTTCAGGTGGTCTTTACAAGCTCTCTTAGGACACCTGGAAGTTTTATTCAAAGAGGTCCCTCTCTAGGTACAAGCGTAGAGAGCCTTCTCTGTGCAGAAGTGAGCCCGTGTGGGTAAACCTCCGCTTCTCAATCTGGAGTGCCGTCTCAGCCCCCCTTTCCCTGGAACAGCACCATCCCTTCGAGGGTCGGGCACAACAGGGAGC
>NW_005846175.1:0-749 GCF_000455745.1 Alligator sinensis
TTCTTCCCCCAGACCTGGCAGCTCAACATTTACATTTTCCATTTTTTGCAAATCTGCTCTTTCACTTGAGCTACCAAGTTCTTGCAACAAAACGGGGGGAAATATTTTTATTTTAGCCTATTCTAGTCTGGCCTCATCCATCAGAAGGAGAAGGAGAAGGAGGAGTGGCAGGGGGCTTGCTTCCCCTCTCCCTGCCAGAAAGAGCACTCTGCTGCTCAACTTGCTTCTCAGTTGCCCTTGGGTTGCAGAGGGGATTGCAGAGCCAAAGGGAAGTATAGTCTGGCCTCTGCCATCAGAGGACTAAGCTCGCTCTGCTGCGTTGAAATAGTTAACTATTTATTAAGTTGTTGTGGGTTGTTTTTTTTAAATATTGTTAAGCCTAAGCCACTTTGGGTGCTTAGTGCAAGCAGAAAAGCAGGATACAAGTATTTTTAATAAATAATATGCCAGAGTTGCATTAACAACTTTTAAAATTATAATGTTTTAAAACAATATAGATGCGAGTCTATACTGTGTGTTGTTTAACATATTAATTTGTTTACTTGCATAGGATTCCTGAAGTAGACTTTTCTCAGATAATGTTGGTCCACCACTTCATTATATTAGCTTTCTGTATATAGCTTGCACTCTCTCAGGACAGTTTCTACATGTTATTAAATATTTCTTCATTTTTGTTGCATTGTTTGCAATAGCATACTCCTGCCAGCAATATTTACATCTCCCAAATTTCTTCCTTCCTTCAGTGGCTT
>NW_005846176.1:0-749 GCF_000455745.1 Alligator sinensis
GTGCTTTTAACACTACCGATTCCTATTCAAAGCCTCTGGGTTTATCTTGTGAGCGGCACCCGCACCCCAACCCATGCTAGACAAGGCACCCGCCCCATCATGCTCTGCAGAGTCCCACTCCTGGGACCTGGAGTCATTAATCCCTACAACCGCTGAGTTTGAACACAAACTGGTCTGCCCCAATGTCTCCCAAGGGCACGGCGGGACCTCCCGAGGTGGCAGCACGTCTCTGCATCCCCGTCTCCGTGCCCTTTACACGTCTCGGCCGGTTCCACGTACGTCCCCATCTGCAACACCCTCCCTGACCTCCACCAGCACCGCGTTGCAGCTGACAGAGGAAACAGCCTTCTCCGCTGTCTCCTTCGGGGTCCCCAGACCCGCTTCGGTTCAAGCCCCGGCGTGGGCAGAGCTGGCGACAACCGCGTGGCCGCGACGCCCGTGGCGGCAAGCGGCTCCTCGCACACACACAGCAAAGGAAGGAGAGAAGGAAACCAAAGGGGGTGGAAGGAAAAAGTCAAGGAAAGCTGGAGGAGGGGGGAGACATCCACCCAGGATCTATCCCACCGGGCATCAAGGGCTCCCCCAGGGCTGGGGTGAGCTCATGGGCAGCACGTGGGGGTCTCCCAGGCCACAGCCACAGGGCCACGACCCCCGTCCCTGGCATGCATGCAACAGCGGGGAAGCGCACGGCATGCATGGAGAGGCACGAACCGGAGAAGGAGAAAGACCGCTGCCGGCGGAGAGCGGGC
>NW_005846177.1:0-749 GCF_000455745.1 Alligator sinensis
ATTTAGGGCATTAGAAAATTTTCCAATTCAATTTTTTCCAGAAAACCCACATCTCTGATTGTGCCTAAATGCAGCCCTGTGATCCCAGCCTCCAGCTCCCAAGCACTGCTCCCCACCTGCCTGCAGCCCCATAGGGCACTTTGGTGAGCTGTTGCATGGTGGGGGAAGGGGGGCCGTGCTGACCCGGCTCACAATAGCTCATCGAAACTCCCTATTTGGTTCTCGGGCACAAATAATTGCCCACCCCTGCCCTAGTAGCTTAAAATCTCAGAGGAGAGAGCAGAGGGAGGCAAACAGTGAAAGAGTAGTTTGTAGGCAGGAGGCAAAGTGGAACCCCAAATAAATTTATTACCAAGAAGGGACCACGTTACTGTATTGAGCCAGTGCCAAAGGCCCCCTCCTACTGTCTGGAGAAGGGCTGAAGGTTTGTATTTGTTGGTTTGCTTGTTGATTTGGTGCAAAGGATGGTGTTCTGGTATTTAATGACAAGGCTGAGGAGCTCCTGTGGGAGCAAAGCCAGCCTCCAAGGCAGCGGGCTCACACACTTACCAAACCTTGTAATACTTTTGTCTTTTCAGCATTTTGTCTATTTGTTTATGAGGAGGTCATGTGGGCCTTTATCAAAAGCCATACTGAAGTCCACATACACTGTATCTATATCCCTCTACCCACAATTCTTGTCTTTAGCTTCCCTCGCCAGGTGTAGCTCATAGATTCCTAGATTGTAGAGTCGTAAGGGACCACAGTGG
>NW_005846178.1:0-749 GCF_000455745.1 Alligator sinensis
GGGGCTCACCAACCTTGCCTCTCCAATGAGAAGCCTGACTTAATCAGTTCTGGATAACTTTTGTTCACTGGGACAACTGGCATGTAGATAAAAGCAGAGCAGATGGTTAAAACACTGACAGAACCAAGAGAAAAGGAGCGTGCTCCACTAGGTTAAGCTTTGGCATCACTTCCTGTTTAAAGGTTGACTCTTCCAGATGCTATACCATAAGCATGCTTAGGGATAGGCTGTGTTAGGCCTTGTGGGGATGCTGGGTATGATGGCAGCGCAAATTTAGCATCACTGGGTTCCTTCTAAAGCCTCCCTAAAAGAACCATAGCATTTCACAAAGCCTAAATATTTTTTAGCATGTTCTTGACCATAAATAGGTGCAAGTCTGGCTCTGCTCCTCCCCTGGTGGATCCCAATTGCACAGCTTGCATCTCAGCTCCCCCAGGGAATCAACCACCCTTTCAAGGACATTAACCATGAAAATGTTCCTTAATATAAAGTTAAGGAAGTGGCCTGAGAAGAGGAAAATTTCCATAGGCTCTCTCAAAGGAACAAGTTTCCCAGAAAGAGTCAGGCTGCACTAGCACTTACACATCATTTGCAATACAGCATTGCCTGTGCAAGCTTACCAAATATGCTTAGTGGGGCCACAATCCAGTCAAGCAGTTGAGTGGCAAAATGGTATCAGCTAGAATGGAATCAGCCAGATATGTACACGGGGGCAGGCAAAGCCCAAAATTTTAACCCTGAAAAAAAAA
>NW_005846179.1:0-748 GCF_000455745.1 Alligator sinensis
CCTCTTGTTTCTGATGCAGTCAATGGGATGGATCCGCAGTGGGTGTCTGTACTGGGTTAGGAACAGCAAGTCCTGCATTTGTGCAGGGAAGCTGGGCTAGGCCAACCCTCGAGGCACCTTGTAACCCTGGGATCAGGATTTACACTCAGGCCACTTGAAAAATGTGGTTCTCCCAGTGTCCCCATTAGCTCAAGCAAATGCTCTTGCAATGAAGGAACTTTGCCTCTCTGCAGAGGCCCAGCGCAAGGCCTGGGCACCTCCAGGCCTCATCCCAGCCCTGTTTGTTGGTGCCCGGTCCGTTCCCTGCTCCCCAGCACAGAACTGAATTTCACCTCAAGCCCCATTTGCCTCACACATCAAATTTTGCTCCTGGGAAGCTCTAAAAGAAAAGCCTCAGAGCTACTTCTCTTCTGTTTCCCAAATGCGGCGAAGCACAGCTGGCAGCTGGGATCTTTCCTGGGAAGATTCAGCCTGCAGCAAACTTCACATCTAAAGTGGGGGAAAGGCCCTAAAAAAAGGAGTCTTCACAGAAACAGCTAGGTGCCCCAAGGCAGAGGCACGTGTCCCATGGCAGTGGGTCCTCTTGAGACACAATGGGCGTGTCTACACATGCATATAAACACGCCTAAATTTAATGTGCATTAGCGTAATGCCCATGAAGTGGGTTTAGGCAGGCGTCTACAGGTGCGGGCATTAAAGTAGATTCATGCCATGTGGGGACAGACTTGGGACTAAAGTTAGTCCCAAG
>NW_005846180.1:0-748 GCF_000455745.1 Alligator sinensis
CATTAACTAAAGTGCATTAATGCACATGTAGTTGTGCCCGGTACCATCTCCTAAATCCTACAAGATCATCAATGCCAGCTATTTCTGCGTGTACTACTGCTCCACTTGGTCATGGATGAAAGAAGGACATAAATGAGATGATGAGAGGGCACTGGGATGTTCTGAGGGTAGATTTGCAGCCTGGGAAGCAAGGTAGATAGGTTATTTTTGTGCTAAAAGACTTTTAATAAAAAAAAGTATTTTTGAAAGTGAAACTTCTCATGAAAAGCTGTCCATATTATTGAAATTTTCGCTCCTCATGAATTTTTCATGGTATTTTTAATGAAATGTTAGTTGATTTTTTTTGAAAAATCATTGGCATTTTTGTTGTGCACACCCCATAGTTTTCAGCACAAATGCATAGCTTCCCATAAATGACAAATCTTGATAATGCTTTAAAGCCATTCTTAATCACGTGTCGATAGAATTTCATACAAATAAAGTACTGTCAGTATTTTCACAAGAAACAATTTGGGACCTTGTAAAATGGTAACTACTTTGACGTTTCTATTGTTTCGATTGAAATTGATCTCCTTTGGGGTTTTTTTAAGTCTACTCTTCTCAAAAGGCACGGATAGCTGAGATAAAGAGCCACATTTTGGGGTGCTGATATGAACAAGCTGAATCTTATAGGCTCCCCATTGGCAAGCAGTTTTTCACATGAGTAAGACGGCTGACTTTTAGCCCTGCTTGACTAACTAACTGCTCA
>NW_005846181.1:0-748 GCF_000455745.1 Alligator sinensis
CATGGCTCCTTCTCTGTAAATGCATGTCACCTTTTCAGTCCTGACAATTACTTGCAAGGGTTTAAACCTGGCCCCTTGAAACTTGTGCAATATCCAGAAAGAAAACAAAGGTACTGTTCATTCCAGCAGCACCTCTGACAAGTGCCTGCGTAAAATCCTAGGCCTCCCATTGTGCATTGAGAATCGGTGAGATGCAGCTTTGGGCTGAGAGGGAAATCAATTCCAGAGCCAAGATTCTGCCACGCTCGCACAACTTTATTTCAGGGACTGCTAGAGAAGCACCCAGACATGTCAGCAATGTCTAATTCCCAGAATTTAGCAAGTACAGAGAGGTGGCCAGGGAATGCCCGTGAATTCAGTGCAGGTAGTACAAGGTCATGCAATGCACCAATAGGTAGCAGTGGGGATGGGAATCAGTGCCTCCACTCCTGCAGGCTTGGATCTTGCCTGGTAACAGGCCTGAATGGGCCCTATTAAAAAGATTTTGTTTTTAAGACTTACAACATATGTGCCAGGTAAGAAGCATTGGAAATGCAGCTCCAGCAAAGCTAGGATTGTACATTCCAGTCTCATACAGAACCTGGGAATCCGGGTCTCCCCCAGGTCGAGCCCTGACAAGGTTGTAATCCCCCACATTGGCCTGGCCTTTGCTTTATATCTCTTGGTATAACCCTAGGTAGTGCAGTGCTCAGCTTGCCTCTCTTGCCAAGTGACTCTTTCCTGTTGCTTGCTGTTCCTCTCACTTCAC
>NW_005846182.1:0-747 GCF_000455745.1 Alligator sinensis
GCACAGGATGGAGACGCCCCTGCTACTTCTTACCGTGTTCTGCTCTTTCATCGGTGAGTGTCCTGGTACACAGGGCATGAAAGGCAGCAGGGAAATGGATGTGTTCAGAAGCTAACTTGCTCCTTGCCTTTTTTTTTTTTCTCCAGGTGTCACTTCGGCAGTGACACTGGCGGAGTCTGGGCCAGGGGTGACCCTGACCTGTGCTGTCTCTGGGGTCTCCATTTCTGATGGAAGCTATGCTTGGGACTGGATCCGGCAGCCTCCTGGGAAAGGGCTGGAGTGGGTAGCAGAAATCTATGCTGGTGGGAGCACATACTACAACCCATCTCTCCAGAGTCGAACCACCATCTCTGCAGACAAATCCAAGAGCCAGTTCTCCTTGCAGCTGCGCTCCCTGGCAGCGGCAGACACCGCCACGTATTACTGTGCCAGGAGGACACAGTGACACAGAGCAGAGCAGGGGCTGCACAAAAAGGGGAAGCTTTCCTCACACACATGCCCAGGCCTTTTGAGCAGACCTGCCATTAGATCCTGGGAGAAATACTATCTGGAGAAGAGGCAGAGTAATTTCAGGGGAATCAGGAGTGATAAATCCCTTGTACACCCAGCTCTTCACAGACGAAGGTGGGAAAAGGCGGGAGATTGGAGGGGCACAAGTCAATTTTCAAAAAGCATCTTTGCAGCTCAGCTGCCTAAAATCCATGGAAATCAAAAACCGTGGCTCTGATCCTTACCAGTGTCATTTAA
>NW_005846183.1:0-747 GCF_000455745.1 Alligator sinensis
TCAACTGTCAATGAAGATAAGTGTTAGACCCTAACTCCATGCAGCGCCCAATGACTAGGGACACGATGGTCCAATTGTTGATGGATCCTGGTACTCATTAGCCAGAGCAGGTGGGGAGCAAACACCAGCACAGATTGCTCACAACAGCTTTATTAAAAATGGAGACAGCTTCAGACAAGGGTCCCAAAAACCACAAACCGGGGACCTGCGCTGAACAACAGTTCTTTCCAATATTTATACACCTTGGTTCATACATATTAACATTTATTCCACCCTCCTCCCACCTTTGGTTCCACCCATTTCTCCTCCCATCTCAAGCTCCACCTCTGTTTACTGTTTGCTTTTTTTAGCATGGTATTGCCTATGCATTTCATTCATTTACACGCCTCTCTGCCAGGAGTGCATGTGTAAGACTTTGACCCCCATCTTCTTTCGGTCACTTGCGGTTTCTCACTGGTTCTTGCTGGTTTTCTTTCTGACTTCAGCACCATCTCCAAGGCCATATTTCTGATTTTGTCTCCTTACTCTAGTTGGTGGGCTATTCTGTTTTTACTCAACATGTCATGCACTTTGCACCCTACCTTTTTGTTAAGAATCCGCTTACTTAAGCATTAGCAAAGTTAGTTGCTTTTAATATATCAGTCAGCCTTGTGACTAGCAGCTTTTGATGAGACAGAAAAAAGCCTTCATTCAGTTGCACACTCAGTACTCCCCAAAAGTTATCTTGCTGGGATCCTATGACCCCAG
>NW_005846184.1:0-475 GCF_000455745.1 Alligator sinensis
AACTATTGTTGTACTTGAGAAGCAATTTGTCTTCTGAAAGCTGGTTCTAAGAAAGGCACTCAAAGGTTAATAGGGTTTTCAGTTTATAGTTCAGAAACTCCAGATAACAATCCTGATTAATCCTTACATTATAAAATGAAAGTGTGTCCATTCCTTTGAGAACTAATCCTATGACCAGGGGCCTTTTAGTGTCCTGGAATCTTTTTGACTCAAGAATTGGTGCACCATGGAGAGAAGTTTCTTTGGGTCAATCTGATATGTTTTATTAGACCAACTCAAATAGTTAGAAAAATTCTTCATTGCAAGCTTTTGGGTATAAATATCCAATGGATTTTGGTGTATGAAGTCTCTGTGCTTTGTCAGGCTGAGGAACTATACATAGAAGGCCGTGCCTGCTTTGCCAGCACCCTTTTGGGAAGTGAAGTAATATGTAAAATGTCCAAATGTCTATGATATATTTTAATATTGATGTCAT
>NW_005846184.1:522-746 GCF_000455745.1 Alligator sinensis
GCTATTCAGCCTATTCTTTTTATGGAACAGGTTTGATTATAGCATTTTCAGTCATGAATGCTCAAATTAGCTGTATTTCTCTGTCTATCCATATGTTCACTTCATATCCAGTAAGCCATCCAAATCTGATATTATAATAATTTTGAAGAAAATATAATATAAAATAATATAATCATATAAAAATGTTGAAGACATTCAGAGAAAAATGGTTCTTTACCTTAAAA
>NW_005846185.1:0-746 GCF_000455745.1 Alligator sinensis
TGATGAATGTCTTCATCCTGCATTACCTTGTCCCCTTTCATTCACACCGAGCTCTTCCCTGAACAAAGTGGCTCTCTGCATGCTTACTGGCCAAAGTGGCACAAGCGTCATACTGAAGCCTTCGAATGACCTGACAATTTCTGGATTGGAGCCTCGATCCCTCTTGCGTTGAAATCTGTCACATTGATTCGCTGGGCTCTGTGTTAGGTTCATTCTGCAGAATAATGAAACCTGCTTCTGTGAGTGATGTCTATATTTGAAAGGTCTACTCAGGAAACATGCTTGCCAGAATGGCTGGTTGTCTCATTAATACATAATTGTCTTCCTAAAAGTACAGTAACATAAAAGTGGACGAATTAAAACATACCACGCTGCTATCTAAGTATTACGGATGACCATCATAGGGCAATATAAAGCAGACAAATTGACGTTCTTTCCCGTAATCTCCTCAACAGCTCTAGGGGGTGAATGATCTTTGTAATTAAATATTGGGAACAGACACCCGTTTTGAATCCAAGTGATATTCTACGTTGGCTGTTTCTTACAGCCAACACTTCTTGTGTTATATGAAGAGAGGGAAGGAAGCCTTTCTTTCATAGAAATAATTTCAAAACGCATGCTTAGTTGTTCGGCAGACTCACAAATAAGGAAAACTAGTTATGTTCCCTTTAATGATAACGACTCAGTGGTACTAACCATTGCGTCCATAGTCCTTTTGTTCTCGTGTTTCAATATTGCATTAACAC
>NW_005846186.1:0-203 GCF_000455745.1 Alligator sinensis
GGTGACAGGGCCTGGTCCCTGCACCCCACAGTCCCCCCCACACAGACATCTGAGCCCCTGCAGTCACTGCCCACATGGCCCGCACACTCCTGGGGGTCCGGTCCTTCTCCTGCGATTCCCAACTCCTGCTTTGGCCTCCGCCTCCCTCCCTCCTCTTGTCCCTTTCTCTGCGCCTACCAACACCCGCTCCCATCGCCTTGTCC
>NW_005846186.1:307-746 GCF_000455745.1 Alligator sinensis
GGCCCAGACCCCCGGGGGCGGGGGGTCTGTGTAACAGGTGCCGAGGCATCGATCTGCGGGGCCGGGGATGCACCAGAGCCTCGGTCTCCTGGGCACAGGCCAGGGGATGCCGCTTACATGGTACACATGGGAGAAGGTGAGGGCTCCCTCCGCAGCCCCTGTCCCTGCCCTGGGCGAGTGCAGGGAGGAGCTGCCTGCAGGGACACACGGACCAGACACGAGACAATGCAATGCACTCCCGGCTCCCCACGCCCTCCTCAGTCACTCTCATACCCCCAGTTCCCCATGGCCTCCTGCTCACACCTGCCTGCTCACACTCACCCCTGGTCTGGTTGTAGCGATACCGCAGGGTGACTAGGTTTGATTGAAATCCCCCCTGCCAGCCCCGCAAGCTCCTGGTTTCTGTCCCCCAGAAGTCTGGGTCGACGGCCCCCTGCAC
>NW_005846187.1:0-745 GCF_000455745.1 Alligator sinensis
CCTCAGTTCAGCTGCCAGGTAGATTATCAAAATATTCCATGTACTCTTGAATGAGTTACATCAACCTGCTGAGGACTGAATTATTCATTTCCTTGGCCCAGTTTGAGACATCACTGCTCATTTTTGGAGGTAGCAGACACGCAAACAGTTTTGCTCAGCTGAGATGCTCCTGCCTAGCAGGCTGCTCACTGCTGGCTGTCAGCTTGGGATCCACACTTACATACCGCAAATCTTCACAAAAGGCACAGAGCTCATTGCTGAGCAACAGTAGAGCTGGCTCATTAGTTAGGGTGTGGGGACAGCAGTTCTGTATCCAGCTGACAAAGACCCCCCTGGGAGGAAGGCAGGTATCGTGGTCCAGGCAGGGGGCTGCAACACCAAAGTTCCAGGTTCAATGCCTCCTCGCATCACAGCCGGCTGGAGTGGCTTGAGCAAGCTACTTCACCTGTTTCTCTGCCGTTTAAGCTGCAAGGTCTTTGGGGCAGACAGTCTTTTGCTATGGGGGTTACTGTAATATAAACAATAAATCCTATGGCATAAAACCCCCCCCAAAAAACCCAAAAACCTGTAGGTGAACTAAATGTACCTCAGTAAAAATCAGCAAGAGGCAGAAGAGGAAGGGAGTTTGGTGAGCTCATATTCCTAGGAGAGTCTTCAACATCCTACATAAACACTGAGCATCATCCCCTCCACTGGCAGCAACTAAAGAACCTTGCTTCACAGAAGAGGGCCCTCCATGCCAGAG
>NW_005846188.1:0-745 GCF_000455745.1 Alligator sinensis
CAGCTCCTCTCCCCTCTCTCCCAGCCAAATGGGTTGTCCAGCCCCAAAGCTCACCCCAGGCCCTTTGCTAGGCAGCCTGATGGATCTGGATGCATCCAGGGCAGCAGGGCCAGGTGAAGGAGACCCCAGTGGTACGGCAGCACTACAGACACAGACCTGGGAGTCCTGGTGAGTGCCCAAGTCAGGACAAGTCTGCAGCTGATGCACCTCACAAAAGACAAGTGCAGCTTTGGCTGCATCAATCAGAGCAGACCAGCACCTCTCCCGCAGCCAGACAGAGATGTTACTGCCCCTGGAGCCCAAGACAGGTGCCAAGACCAGGGAGAAGCCACCCCACCTCAACCACTTCTCCCAGTGCAAGGACCTAAGGGACAGCAAGGCCAAGGTATTGGAGGCAACCAGAAAGTGAGTCATGTCAATGTCCTTCAACCTGCAACCCGCCACCACCTTTCCACCCAGCAAACCTGCGAGGCCCAAACCCGTGGTGGAGGTGCACTGTGATTTCTCAGCCCCTGGGTGTCACGCACCTGCTGCACACTGCCTGCCTCCCTCGAGGTGCAGTCCAAGTGCTGGGCAGGACGACTGGGCCCGGGTCCTGGCTTGGGCCAGGGGCTAGAGCTGGGGTAGGAGGTCTTGTGGGGGAGGCGGGTTCAGCTGCCTCTTCTTGGGAACATGGGATGGGTGTGCACAGACAAGGGGCCTGTGACCAGTGTAGCAGAAATGCCACCACCTGTGTCTCTCTCCA
>NW_005846189.1:0-743 GCF_000455745.1 Alligator sinensis
CTTGGGCTTTTTAAATGTCTGTACCTAGCCAAAATCATGGAGCACAGTAACTGGGTTTTGTAACACAGTTGGATCCAAGTGCTGCAAATGGCTTCCTTTAGCAACTGTTAACAGCAGCATTGTGTTAAGAGGCCATGAAAAACAAGGCACAGGAGCTGCATTTATTGCACTGAAGGCCCACCCTTCCCACAATACACTCTCAGCAGCCCTTTAGATCCAAAGCCATGGGGTAGGGACATTTTGTGATTCCCTAAACATGTTGGGAAAATATTGTGTGCCAGGGGAATTCTTAGTTGAAGACTGTTAACTCTTTTCCAGCATAAAGCAGCCAGCAGACTGGTCTATTTGACCCTGGCAGAAGAAAGGTATCTAAACTGCTACATCCCAAATGCTCTCAACTTGCCATTTAAGTGAACTTTTGGATTGAGATGTTCTATAGATGCCCAAAATCTAATGGCATATGGAAGAATAGTCTGTTGCTGCCCTCAGTACAGGACTTAGCATTGTTGCCCATGGCCAGAAATCACTGGCTTGGAGCAATTACTTCCAAGGTTTCAGAGGTAGCTGGTGACTGAGCACTCTGCGATGATTTCAAGGAGCCTGATTTTCCAAGGGAGATGATCAGCACTTTCTGCAAACTAGGCCCTTTTCATTCATGTTAAAATCTGAGGCACCTATTACCTCTAGTTTGCTTTAAAAGAATAAGTGATCAACCTCTTTGTTCCTTGATTTCCTTATTTATA
>NW_005846190.1:0-743 GCF_000455745.1 Alligator sinensis
TGCTGGCGGTGCGGCAGCCCCATAAATGCCATGCCCAACTTTCCCCCAATGAAAGGCAGGTGGGAGGTGCTATAAACTCCTCCTAATGCACACATGCACACAGTCCTGGCTGGGAAACGCCCAGACCTGTCATGTCTTGGACAGGCCTGACGCTTGCTGGAGGCAGAGTGTCTTTTTGGTGAGGAATGCACCCCCGCAGGTAGCTGGTTTGTGTTGTCTTGGATAGATGCTGGTGTGCAGGTTGTGGGTACTGGAGATAGTTGGCAGGTGTTGTGTTTGGAGCTGTAGGAAGTTGGCTTCAGTGCTGGTGATGAGGTTAGGTGCTTGTTTAAATGTGCAAACCACTTCTCAGAGCTGGGTCTATGAACTGCACTTCATCAGCCCCCTAGGTACAGAAACTCATGGACTCCATATACACAGTCGAATTGTGGAACAGTGCACCTTGCCGGACATCTGACTCCCCAGGTCCCTCCGCACTTTTACCTGAGCTCCTACACCCCCTTTCCCCCTCTCCCAACCCCAGCCTGTCCCTCACCCCCAGATGCCTCCATTTCCATTTTCACTGCCTGGCTTTCTTGCCTGCGTTGCGTGCCAGGCCAGCCTCCACCTTTGTTTGTTATATGTACCATTCACACAATACTATGAAAAAACACACATTTTTCTTTTATAATTTATGCATGAAATAAGTAAAGCAAAGTCATGAAAGAGAGATGGACATATTGTTCTTGGAGCGGATCAGGCTG
>NW_005846191.1:0-743 GCF_000455745.1 Alligator sinensis
TTTTTTGGTAGGGGGGATTGAAAGTATATTAAGCCACAAAAACATATAGCATGTTATGCCTGTCATGTTAGACTATAAATTAATTGTTTTTAGTATGAGTGGTCAGTGTACATCTCATGGCCCAAGTGCTGTTCTCATCTTGCACATGGAGGGGAAACCAGCTGGAGCAAAGTGTCCAGTATGTAGCAGTTGGCTTTGATCTGAGCAGTCTGTGATGCAGAATACTATATTTGTTTAATCTCTTTTCCATTCTGCAAAACTGGGCATAACGGCCCGAGTTAAGAACTGAGAGACTGTAAATCCCAACTCTGTATCTCTGGATTTGTGGGATTTAAAATCATACTTTAAAAATAATTTGTATGTATTAATTATATGACCTTACCTTATAAGACATGTACATGTTAAGTAATATTAATCTTTCAAATGAAATTGGTTTTTGCAATTATCCATCTCATGAATTTCAGAGAAGAATTAGCGGCTACTCGGAAGGAAATCCTGTCCAAACAGGCTATCATTTTGGGATTAAAGAAAGACCTCTCAGAAGCCAAAGCTAGGATGTCGGATATGATAGGTTTGTCAAATGTATCATGCGATTTACAAAGCTGTCATGACTTCCCCCAAAATAATTGGAAACTAGATATTAGTTGAAGGAGAAACAATCCCAGAGATAATGAAAAAAGGATTTCACTTTCTCCTGACAGTATTTTCATTTGGGTCTAGGCAGAAGCAAACTTTTTTTTTCC
>NW_005846192.1:0-742 GCF_000455745.1 Alligator sinensis
ATCAAGACTTCCATCTCTTTAGCGCATATGTGGCATAAACAGCAAGACACATACACATACCATATTTTTAATACCCCACTAATTCTAGATTACAAAGGTCCTGCTTTTCTCCTGTCACAATAAAGTTTCTTGAGTCATGATTAAAACGACTCAGTCACACACAGCTGTGAGCATTTTTCCTAGGAAATGTTTACAAAGCCATGTGTTTATTTTGATAGTTATTATGAGATTACTCAGTAAAATGAAATTTGAGATGTATTTTAATAAAAGCTAATGAGAAACTAGAAATACTCTCTCTGAAACAAGCTACCATGGCAAAAAATATATGCTAATGATGTAAGAATGCTCCATAGGCTTTTATGTTTTCTTATGCAGGTTCCTTTGCACAGATGTGCTCCCTTGATGTCTAAATCCAAGAGGTTACTGCAAAATATTAAAATACTTCCTAATTTTAAACAAGTTTCATTGTTCAGAAGGAACTCCCTTTGTGAATCAAGTTTCAGCATATTACTCCAGTATCTACACAACTATTTTCTTTTCATTCATCCTTTATAGGCTAATTTTGAAGTTTCAGATTGTATTGAATATTTGATATATCACCTCAAACAGCATCAAGGGGCACATTCAGATGAGCGTGCTCATGCATTTCCCCAGGGACAAAAAGTAGTGGCACATAGTAGTGCTGCTGCTATTTATCCCCAGAGAACGCCCATGCACACATGCTCTGGCATGCAGCAAGTTG
>NW_005846193.1:0-742 GCF_000455745.1 Alligator sinensis
GGGTGGACTGTCCTAGACAGGTGGACAGGCCAATCATTAGACCTGCCTCATGACAGCCTCCTGTCACAACCCCATTAAGACTACTGAAATCAGAGTTGCATATGCTTTCATAAGCCTGAGCTCACTTCAGCAGATGCTGTGAGAGGACCAGCAAAGAGCAGTGAATTAAAAAGAAAGATCCATTTGAATAAAAAAAAGAACTGGAAGAGAGAGGCAGTCTTGGCAGGGGCAAAGAAGTAATTAGCTCATAGTCCAAGAGCTAATCCAGGTAACGGGATCAGAATCCATAGTCCCTGTGTAGACCATACTTAACACAAACTGTCACTGGATGATTTCTTGTTCCACAACTTTGCATTCAAGTTTGGTCTTTCAAGATCTGATGCTTAAGAACAGCTAATCTGAGGTCAGTGATGGTATGTCCAGGCAGGTACCAAGGAGAAGACTGAGAGACAGTTTGATTTCAGTGAATAAACACCATTCAATGAGAATATATTAAATACTTCCAAAGAAAAGACATCACAAGTGTTTATGTCTGGAAGGCCAGACCAAGACAAAGAAACCAACACATAAGCTTTCAACAAGGAGGAGTATTAACCAAAGGGACAAATCATCAAGGGAAGTGGTGAAGTTTCCCTCTCTTGATGTCTTCAAACCTAGGTCAGATGGTGGTAGAGGGCTCTACATCAACATTAATTCTCCTTCCAGGCAAATAAGTACTTGGTTCACGTCATGGGTGTAAGAG
>NW_005846194.1:0-741 GCF_000455745.1 Alligator sinensis
TGAACAGTTGTTCACCAAGCCCTTGATGTGCGCCCCTGATGTAGCTGTAAGCTGCTATCAAGCCCCTCACAAACCTCTCTTTTTCAGGCTGGAGTCCCTTTAGTGTGGCAGGTGTTCATTACAACTTGCAGGAAGATTTGTATGCAAGAACATGTGTTCTGGGACACATGATTAGACAGATGCACTTTTAATAAGAGGCTGGGAGCAGCTCCTACATTCACTCTGCCCAAGGGAATTCATTAGTGCCAAACACCTGATCACAACCAATGCAAAGAGGCTAGGTAGTATTTTGGCATCTGAAAGAGGCAAGTAGCTCTTTGAATGCCTCTGACCTTTCCTTTGGGCTCCCACCCAGCAGGCCTCACTGCATGTACACATACCTAACAACTACAGGATGAGCTTATATTTTTCTCTTCTGCTCCACAGCACCCGTGAAAGTGCAAGATCCTATGCAAACAAACAGCAGTGGTAGATGAGAAGGGACAAAAATGGAGTGATCAATCCATGTTTGGGCTCTGACAGATTTAAGAACAGTTCTTGCAGATCGTGTCCAGGTCTCTCTAACTATAGAGGTTAAATGGTTAGAGATCAGAATTATTTTTGAAAGAAAAATGAAAGGGTCTGCAAGTTCCTAGTAGGTTGAGGGTTTCTAGTAAACATGGGACTCCCCCTTCTCTAGGACGACCCTTTGGTTGCATCCAGACCAGACCGTGTGCCTCTTGCAGCATCTCAAACTGCTTT
>NW_005846195.1:0-210 GCF_000455745.1 Alligator sinensis
ATGTGAAGCTAAGTTCAAAGGGTGGTCCTATTCCACCGCAGAGAATTACAGTTCTAAACCACATAAGGGGGAAGCAATGGCATTTCACAAGTGAACAGTACATTGGACTGGGCCTACGAGACCTGTGAGATGAAGTGCATCACCCAAGGCCACCCAGCAAAGCAGTGGCAGAGTCTCAGGCAGCTTTCCAGCCTCTACGTCGCCAGGCCT
>NW_005846195.1:367-741 GCF_000455745.1 Alligator sinensis
ACTCTTTCCTTTTGTTTTTAGTGTGGCTGTTGGAGGACGATCAGCATCACTGCAAACACAGACATCACTTGAATGTATGCAATTTCCATTTTTTTTAGGGTTTCATTTATTTCCTTTAATGTCTCTACAATTGTCTATCACTTCTTTCATTCCTTTCATCTCAGCGATCATTTGGCTGGTGAAAGACCGTCTCCAAATACAGTAGTCTAGAGGATAGTTATGCTACCTGTGTGGGGGATTTGTCCAGCACAGACTTTTTCTGGGAAAGGGAGTCGTGTTTGAAAGGGAAGCTCGTCACACCTTCCCCACGGTTTTCCTTCTGTCTGGCAGTTCCCTTCACAAGCGTCCCCACTAACAGCCTGCACAATGAATCT
>NW_005846196.1:0-740 GCF_000455745.1 Alligator sinensis
CCTAATGGAGTCCACACCCATCTGAACTTCATTGGATTGGGTATATGGGGAGCAGCTTTGCTAAAAATCAGTGGAGCTGCTCTGGTGTAAGACCAAGTGGGAGAGAAGCATCTGGTTTGAGGATTGCAGAAACAAGGCCCTCCTGGCCAGATCAGTTTTGAGGGGTCCCGTAACCACTTGGTGACCAGCTCCAGGCTCTTCAAAAGAAAGGCAGGATAAAGTCACGGTTTCTTCCAACCCCCACCAACTCAGGTGCATGGCTTTGTCTGAGAATCATGCCAGCACTATGAAAGCATGCCGTGGTACAATGACCAATCCTTGGATGTGGGTTTTTGAGGCTCAGAGCAGCAGCTACTGGCTGCAGATGTATGCTCTGTGCTGCTTGGTGCAACTCTCACACCCAGGATTGAGTATTCCCAGCCTAAAAACAAATCCAGGGTTTCCCAGTGCTTTGCAAGGGAATCACTAGGGCATCATGGCCACTTGGAAGTGCATGGTCACAGCAGAGGGAGAACTCATCTCCTCCAGCTCTCACCGGTACTCGCCACCTGAGAAGCTGCCCAGTGTACTGGATGGAGCATTGGCCACCAGAAGACCTGGCGTCTGCTCACCTCCGTGCCATGCAAGCCAAGGCATGATGCATTCCTCTTTGTGCCTCTACTTCTCCTCCTTGCTTTGTCCATCTGGTTAGCTTGCAAGCTCTTCAGGACAAGGACTGTGTGGGTACCATGCCCCACTGC
>NW_005846197.1:0-739 GCF_000455745.1 Alligator sinensis
CACTGATCTGAGCAGGTCACTCCCACCCACTCAAATGGGGTGCTGCTCAGTGGGTGGAGCCCTAAAGGACTCTGTAACTGGGCCTAGGTCCAACTAGCTGGCATTCTGGGCAAGACGCACAGTACTCTTCCATGTCTTGGTACACTCCTGGCTAAAAGAACTTCCCAAATATCCTCTCTTGTTTTTTCTCCACCCGCAAGTGGATCACCCTGTGTATGTATGTATGTGCTAACTTCAATGCTTGTTTTTGATAAAGTTTTGTTACTGAGAGTTGAAATCACCAAGTTCCTATAATTCTGTCTCTTGTAAACCTTACTAAGAGGTACCACTGTAACTGAAAATGAAGTTCCTGAGATGCCAAGTTGGGGGCCACCATGACCCTGTTGGTGTGGCTCTGTCAATCATATGGTGGGGATATAAACAAAACCCTCCTTTGACTTTCAATGAAATCAGGGGCTTCTCCCATCTGCTCCAGTCCCTCTATTGGATGGGTCCCTCAGGTTCAAGGCCTTTTAAGATTTACCCAGGGTTGTCTACATTCTACTGTATGCCTATGGCATTCCAGAAAATCTTCCCCTGGCCATGAGGGCTTCTCTCCTGTCCCTTTAGTGTTCACAGCAAGATTTGGGATGGGGTCCAACCAGCTTCAGATCTGCAAATTGAAATATATTCCCTAACTACTGCTCAGCTGGAGGAGAATGGGCCAATTTCAACTCAGCCCTCCAGGCCAATTATAACA
>NW_005846198.1:0-739 GCF_000455745.1 Alligator sinensis
AAAAAAAAAATAGTAAAAAATACTTGGAGAGTACTTTCCTTTGAGTGTCTACCTAACTATGGCATGTTACAGTTCTTTACAAACTGATTATGTTTTGACTTCCTTTTATAGCAGCGGCAGCTTTAAATAATATTTAAGGGTAAGAGAAAGGGCCATGGTCTATATTTTTGTGGCAACCGGAAATTGGAGAAATGATCCATCTGTAATTGGTTTGTCTGTGGCAAATGATATGTGCATGAAACCTTGAGAAGAGAATGCATTGCAGGTCCTTAGTTTATATAAATGCAGATACTGTTTTTGTTATTTTATATCCCGTGCTAATATTATCAAAGGAGTCTTTAGTTCCCTTGCCATGATGTATATTTCAAACCGTTTAGTTTATCTTGATGCTTATTCTGAAATGACTATCAACTGAAAATTGATTTGTAGATGTATTAAAAATCTCCGCTTTAGAATCATCTTAAAAATACAGGTCTCATTTTCATTAAACTCTCAGGGATAGCTTTCAGATATTATTACACTAGTCTCAATACCACACAAACAGCATCATACAGAGCACCATTTAAGAAACCAGTCTTTTCAGCACTACTTGTACCATGGGGGAGATCAAAGGGGCCTACAAGCAGCTAATGGTATTGCTCCTTGTAATAGGACTAGTATAGTTTATTCTAGCCATTTGGGTATGAAATCCTGAAACCTGTCACCCACTATCAAGTTTGGCTTTAAGCACTTAAAATGA
>NW_005846199.1:0-739 GCF_000455745.1 Alligator sinensis
ACAGTCATTACTGCACAATCATTTAGTACTTCTATGAACAACTATTAAATGCCTGAGCAGTAACTGGAGTTACTGCATAGTAGCATTACCGAACAGATTTAGGTGCTACTGACTGCACAATAGATTGTTACTGCTACTGAGTAGCGTCACATTATGCTTCCTGCCACATGACGCTACTGTGCCATCAATGTCTCATGTAGACGTGGCCAGAGATTTGCTAAATACAATGCAGCTAGTGCACATATTGTAAGTTACATGTTCATGTGTCCGTGTTTCTATTGTGCACAAAGGCAATTACTTACTACTTGAATGGCTTGAAATTTTCAAATAAAGACAATAATGGGTATATAGAATTTACTGATTACAGTTAAAATGTATATTGTAAGGTGCACGGGTATGTAAAAGTGCATGTAGATTATAGTGATTTTTTTTTGAAGCACAAACTTCATTAAGGCACAGGAAACATAATGAAAAACAGAAACCTGGGCATATTTCAGTGGGACTTTTAAGGGTATGTCTGAAATAAAGGTGGAAGATGTGTTGTACTGAACACTAAAATCCAATCTTTACTTTCTACAAGTTTTGTAATATGTTTTCTCTTACACTATGGAAGCTTAATGTCTTGAGCTACGCAGCTCAGGTAGGACACCACAAGTCATGATCTCAAAACACATGTTTATGTTTCATTAACAATGCTTGCTTCATCCAATGTTAACCTGCAGCAATGTATTTTCCATTG
>NW_005846200.1:0-739 GCF_000455745.1 Alligator sinensis
CTGGCTGCGGCCTGGCATTGGCGGCTCATGTTCATCTTTAAACAAGCAATGTCTCTGATTCATGATCTCACAACAGCAGCAGCACTTTCTCTAAAGTAAGGACTGTCTGCAGAGGGGCAGATGCAATTATCAGCCTGACCCTCACAGCTCCCCAGATACCTCCAAGCACTGCTCACCACCCCCAGTCTCCTCTGAAAGCTCTGCCTGTTAACCTGTTGCAAGCAATGCCAGCATTGATTGTCAGACCTGCTTCATGAATAATACACAACATCCATCCACCATTTTTACATCCCAGGATAGTACGCACAAGGCTCATAGACTCATTGCATCGGGATTCAAAGGCCCAGGGGAGGCAGGGAGCAAGGTGGAAAATGACTTTTTGAGGTCTCCCAGCACTGCAAAGGAGTTATGGGGATGGTATGTCAAGACTGAGGGTAGAACGGATTATCTTTGATTTCATGGAAATTAAACAAAGACCAATCATTTATTGTAACTGCTCTCACATTCATTCAGGCCTTGCACCTGAGGCAACATGATTCTCAAGTATGGACCTTTCTCAATACCCCAGTGCCTGCCTAATCTGAGGGCGAAGATGAGAAAGACAAAGGAAGGTATTTTTGGAAAAGTAGCAACCTGAAAGAAGTGAGACCAAATAATTTAGGCAGTTTCTCAGGGCTGAGAATGACAAGAAGCTGACTCGAGGGGCTTGTCTATACTATAATCTCTTTTTATGACCAGG
>NW_005846201.1:0-739 GCF_000455745.1 Alligator sinensis
CGTCCATCACATGACTGACTATGGGGTTCTCCCTGGAAGCAAAATCTACCTCGGGGGGATCCTTCCCCAGTTGGCGGGACTGTTGACAAGGGGAGCACGTGCCCCCCCCCCCCCCCCCCAAGGCCGAACAACTGGTCTAACCTCTACTAGTCTAACATGGAGTGGAAGGCAGAGGGGAGGTAAATAGTGAATTGAAAGCCAAAATGGTTGGTGTGGGGTGGCAAGCTGAGATTGCAATAGATCAATGGGGTGATAAAGGTTGAAGAGTCCAGCCTCTCTTAAGGGTGCGACCAGTGTGTCATCACGTGATGAAGCTAAGCATATACTAGTGATGATAAACACTTGAAAGGGCAACACAATTTCTTTGTAGGGACTCATGCATAAATGTTTTTCCTTCTCTTGCGTCTTGCACCACAGTTCGTGATTCCTGTTAATGTCTGGTGGGGTAGTTTCCAAAAAAGCCTTCCTACTTGTGGTGATTGGTGGGTGTGAACTTCCCAATCATTAGTCCATGATGTTGGCACCTGCAGAAAGGATTGGTAATCAAACCCATTAATTCCTTAGGTCTCTTTCATCCTAATATCACTTCTCTATTGCAAACATCACTTACTTTGCAACTTTAAAACAGACATGTAGAGAGAACACAAGCAAGGTCCTTAGTTGGCTTTGTTGGAGCTGTGTATATTTAAACCAGTTAGTTATCTTAACACAATATTTCATGCAACTTCAGAAATGGGCT
>NW_005846202.1:0-739 GCF_000455745.1 Alligator sinensis
CCTTCCAGCCCTGATGTCTATGAAATTCTTGTGGCTAAGATGTTAAAGTCCCATCCACCTATCCCAGGTAAAAGGTAGATTTGCTTAACTCTTAAATAGGCATTTGTTTTCTGGCTAATATACCCTATTTTAATAAATAGGTTTGTCCAGGGATCTATAAGAATGTGGCATGTTTTTCATAGGTGCCTCCATAGTTTGCCTCTATCTTTGTGGGATGGTCAAAATCTAAACTCATTATTGCAAAGTGCCTTTGAATAGCCGGACTCCAAGGGCTTCTCTACATTTGAAAATTAATTTGAACTAAGATATGGTATAAATTTACAGTGCAGCAGTTATTTTCTGAGTAACTTCATGTGAGGACATTTTCATTCCAGAACAAGTGCATCTTATCCCTGTTTCACTTAATCCTCTTTCAAAGTGGATTTGGGAAGAAGTGTGCCTACACATGGAGTTATAACGTGTGGACACTAATTCCTGAATACAAATATCACTTAACAGAATCGACCGCTGCTTTCTTTACTCTGCTGAGACAGAAATGCAGCATGGAAGGGAGCAATGTCTGTCTTTCTGCCCAACTGGAGAACATGACCTCTTCACGAACAGAGATGTAACTTGTGGTTACCTCACTAGTGTGATGAGCATTTACCTACTTATTTCCCTCTAATTACCATCATCCTTAGAAAATGCACCTCTGCTTTCACAGCACGATCTTTACTTGTTTACTTGCAGTACATTCTGC
>NW_005846203.1:0-739 GCF_000455745.1 Alligator sinensis
CCCCCCATGTTTTAGCCCTGAAGCTGAGTGGCTAGGGCAGTTGCCCAGACAGCAAGATATGTAGGTTTTAGGGCCTTCTTGCCCAGAGGAGGTTTAAGCCTGCATCTCTGGCTTCCCAGCAAAGTACTCAGGCCACCACACCACATATTAGGCATTTGCAAGAACGTTCTCTGGCACTCCTTTTTTAAGTTGATCTGCTAGGCAGTCATGGGAGGTATGCCAGACCAGGAGGGTCAAGTTCACGATCGGGTCAGAGATTGTGTGGTGTAATGAGATAGCAGCTGAGCTGGAAAGGAGCAGGTGTTGACCGCGATACCTAAAGTTACAGAGTTTGCTACTTTCCCCCCAGCCCCCAATTCTGTCCAGTGACTATTAAATGGAAGAAACAATGACTCTGTTTCAAAAGGAGTATTGAAATAGTTTTCTTACTTCGTTATATTCTCACTTGGGTCTGTGTCCATCTGTTGTCCCTTGTTTTCTGATAGAATATAGGCTCTATGGGGAAGGGGCCTTTTTTTGGTTCTGTGGTTGTACAGTACCTGACACAGTGGGATACTGGTCCAATAGGCATGATGGGGAAGTCCACATCGATTCCATTAGTGTCCAAGCAGACTTATGTAGAGTGTATGCACCTAAATTCCAATTAGCTCTTCTCCTGCAGGCACGATTCACGTAAGATGCTTAAATTCATTTGCTGCCTCTACTTTAGACTTCAAAATGATCTGGGCAGATTTGATAA
>NW_005846204.1:0-738 GCF_000455745.1 Alligator sinensis
TTTTGCCTTCATCTGCAGTGCAGCCCAGCCTCTGCCTGGGGTCTCCTGAGTGCAGATGACCCCCTGTGCAGCAGCAGGACATTGCAGCCACGGCCCCCTTGCTCTCCCTGCACCAGGTGCAGTTCGATGCCCCAGGCAGTGTCAGGGGTGACGGAGGCTGTGGTCACTCCTCAGGAGTGGTGGTGTCTGGAGTCTCTCCTGAAGCCCCTTCTGCTCTCCCCACCCAATACCTTCAGGTGATACCAGGCTTCCTATTACCCCTCTCTTATGACCCTGCTCAGCAGCCCATGACACACCCTAGCTCTGCCCGTCCTAACTGGGACGTGCAGGCGGTGTTGCGGGGGGGTCGGGCTCGGGGACCACTGATGCCCCATGGGGTGCACGTGAGGTGCACGGAGAGGTTCAGGCTACAGGCCCAGCCAAAGCCTGAGGTATGACCAACACATGCTGCACCTCAGACAGCCCCCCATAGGTACACATTGGAGTCGGGAGCAGCAGGCTGGGAAAGCAGAATAAAAATAGACATCCAAGGGCCACTTTCTAGGGGTTCAATGTGCTGCAGGGTGCCTGAGGTGGGCCCCAAAGCCTGTCCCCGAACCAGCCTTTGCAGACCTCACCACTGGGTGCGACAGGGAAGTCGAAGCGGCTGATCCCAGTGAGGAGCCTCCCAGGAGGGTGAGGGGAAGAGATAACCGGGCTGTTCTCCAGGACACAGACCCCAGGTCATGGCCAAGTCCA
>NW_005846205.1:0-738 GCF_000455745.1 Alligator sinensis
TAAGTAGAAAAGTGACACAGGCATGGGATACTCAGTGGATCTACAATTTGCCACTAATCCTCACTTACACCCAGGAGGAGTGATTCTGTTAAAGGAATGAGGCCTTTACCACCAAAAATTCTGGTGTTAGTTGAGGGAAGAATAAGAAACATAGGATGTCAGAGCCATGGAGAACCGTGATCCACATGTGCAATGATTAATACAGCCCTTTCACTGCACTCTCTGCATTGGGCAACAGGAGATGTAGATTTGCATAGAGCCGATTTGCATATTTCCACCCCAGTGACATCCCTCGGATCTCTGGGGCTATTATAAGATGGATCATAAAGGCTTTGTGTTTCTCAGGTCTGCATCAATCAGTCTAAAGCATCAAGATGATCCTGCAGATTCCGCTTCTCTGGCTTCTCATGCTCTGGATGCAGGGTAAGAACTGCAAAATAATACTTTGATACAACTACATAGCCTGTGATAGATAGATTTAAAATCCTAGGGTGATGTGTATATTAGAAACAACTAAAGGAACTTAATAGATCTCTTTCTTCAGTACAGAAAAGCTTTGAATTTCAAAGTTGCTCTTTACAAGCAGAATACTATTTCAAACTGAATATGGGGAAAATTTTAAAAAGTTAAATAAAATCCACCCAGATCATTGCTTTAGTTCAAAATGACTCTATCTACCTTGCTTTACATTTCCTTGCTCCCTCATACAGGCTCCAGCGGAGACATCCTCATCACTCA
>NW_005846206.1:0-738 GCF_000455745.1 Alligator sinensis
TGCAGGGCAGCGAGGGGGATGTCTGTGTGCCGCCAGGCCACCACCATGCTGCCATAACCTCCCACTGCTGCCGCAATCTCAAGCCCCTTGGAGGTGTGGGCTGGGGCTGGGCCAAGACCCCTGCCCTTACATGGCAGGATTGGAGCCAGGTTGCCCACTGCCCTGTGCTACGCAGCTGGATCGGGCCCACTTCCCCTGCCCTGGGCACAGAATCAGGTCCACTGCACTGGTCATCCAGCCTAGAGGCCAAAAATGCTGAGCACCACTGGCACAAATGGCCATAAAGGATGAACCACAAAGGACCAATTGTGAATGTGAGGACAGGAAGAGTTTGTATGCTGCATTTGCCCCTATTTCCATCATTTGCCCAGTTTAATGCCAAGTGTTTATTAGCCCTTCCCCTCTGGCGGTGCTGACCCCAGTGTCTCCCCTGTGCCAGAGACTGAGCCCCATGCAGAGAGAGCAGGGCCCTGTGCTGAGCGCTCCCAGCCTGGGGCTGCTTATACCCTCCTGGGAGCAGCATGCAAATCCCTGGCCAGGGCTACTGGTTAAATAGAGATCCTGTACCCAGGAGCCTCAGTCTGTACCCAGCCCCTTGTTGCCTGCTGAGTCTCCCTTGTTATAGGGCAGCAGCAATGAACTCCTTATTCCTATTCCTGTTCCTTCTCTCTACTCCCCCATGTAGGTTATGAGGAAGGTTCAGGGGAATCCAGGGCTCTGGGGTTTCTCCTTGGACCT
>NW_005846207.1:0-737 GCF_000455745.1 Alligator sinensis
ATGCATGAGCACTTTTAATTAGCGCAGCATTGAAAACACATGTAAAAATACCCTAAATTTCCACCATTTGATCAAGAAACATCATAGCTGTACACTAACTTTAAGGCGCCAGTAATGTTGAATGAAAACTCGAAATGTGGGAATTACATAGTAAAAATACAATTTCAAAAAGGCAGGAAAACCAAATATTCTTGCAGTGAAATAAATTAATCCATATTGCTCTTGCGTTCTGATGGCATACATGTAGCAAAATAAAGAGGTTTTTGAATCTGCTTGAAAGAGAAAAGAAGGAATAAAGCCCATATGCAACTCTATTAAACATGGCTTCATAAATGTAGCTGAGGGAACTTTACGTTTTGCATTTCCTAACTTTTCTTTTTTAACTGCAAAATATGAAAATTAAGAGGTTTGTGTGTACATTTGGCTGACTTTACTTTGGAGAGCCCTGGAAATCAGTCTCATCTTTATAGAAACATTTAAACCCACTAGATCAACTGCCAAGCACTACAACTTCCAGTATTCCTATTAACTTGATCCTACAAATATTTACACAGGCTTAACTTTATCTATGTAAATAGACCTATTGCTATCAAATATGTTTGTGTGCTTACAAATTAAATACATGTGTAAATGTTTGTAAGCTTGTAGCATGAAGCAGAACCCAAGATCTCACCTCCCCAGAGCTCTAGGAAAAATCAGATTAATCTCTGAATCCAGAGTTTGTGGTCAGCCTCTTT
>NW_005846208.1:0-737 GCF_000455745.1 Alligator sinensis
CCCTTCCAGCCCCTAAAGTTTATGAAATCTAAGAACGTTTCCTGTTTGTGATTTCCACACTGCCCAAAAACATTTATGTCACTTAAGCACCGTGGTTGAGATATTGAAGTATCTGGAGTAACTTGGAAGTGTGCATATAATGGGAAGTCAAACAAGTCATCCTGAGACCATTGCTGTGTGGTGTTTCTGTATCCGAACAAGCAGAGAAGTCCTGGTGAGATTTTCAAGAACCACTGTTCTGAAATTTTCAAGAACTTCTGTTCTGAAATTGAATCTGTCATGACCAGTTACTTCTGTGGTTGCTTTCTATCATCCCAGTCTCTGCTGAGATGACTATGACCCCATATTCTTTGACGTCAATAAAACTGCAAATGTTGATCCATCTTCATGCAGAATGATTTGTGTTTTCCATGTCACACAGCAAGAAATGGATAGAGTCCATTTTCCTTCATCAAATGGGGAAAAGACTTCTGAAGTACTTGAACTGGTTCGACTATATTTATTTTCTTATAGCAATTGCAAAAAGGGAGAAATAAAACCTTGTGGCCAATGTAGTGCATTAGAAGAAGAACATTCTGAAACTGTATTTCAAATAAGGCTCTGGGCCAAAATCCACTTTACATTTATAGGCATAATGGGCTATGTATGCACAATTTTTGTCCCTTAATAACTTCTAAGATTCTGTTTCAGTTTATGGCACAATAGAAGCAGGCAAGTCTGTGTGTGTTTACCAAACC
>NW_005846209.1:0-737 GCF_000455745.1 Alligator sinensis
AGGAGATATCTGGGAGAGAGGGTCATTCCCAGCAGGGCAGAGGAATAGTCGGTTTTATGAGAACTACCGACAGTGAAAGCAATCATCCCATCCAATGGGAGGATCATCCCAGAAGGGGAGATGACCACAGAAGTGGGGAAAACCTGCTGGGTTTGAAACAAAGGTCTCAGGAGTCCTGGATACAGACAAGAGAAGGCAGGAGACACCTTTTGCAGCACGTGAAAGCCCATGATACAGGAAGGGTTGACATGGTCTTTGCAGAGCAAAAAGCCTTGGAGCCCTTCCCTAAGAAAGTCTATCAGGGGACCTGGAGGGAAAAGAAAGCACTAAAAAAGCAAAGTGACCTGGTACAAGATAAGTCCCTCAGCCCTGCCCACAAGCCAGAGACCCTTTGGAAATGGCAGCCAGCTTTTACCAGTCCTGCACCGAGCCCACCTCTTTTCATCACCGTGATGAGCATCTGACATGCAGAAGGATGTCGGGAGGAGGAAATGACAACTTCTGTGAATGGCAGAGCGAATTGGGAGCAGGTCTCCATGTAAACACAGCTAAGCCAGAGCCTGTGGAGATGAAGACTATGGGAGGAACATGGGCAGAAGCTTCCAGGAATCCGGAGACAGAAGTACCCGGATTCCATCACCTGTGCACGGGTCACTAGCAACGGCGTCAAGGAACTGCTCATCTCAGGAGTGGTAGGAGCAGGGGATGATAAGACTTCCATTACCCTCTGCTGGGTC
>NW_005846210.1:0-736 GCF_000455745.1 Alligator sinensis
AAAAAAAAAAAAGCATTTATCTTTCTGTGAACTTGCACTTTTCTTTCCTAGGTCTACCTCTTTCTGTCCAAACTAACTTTTGTTCTATCATTTCCCTTAACTGTGTCCCCACAACCTCATTTATCAGTTGACTCTGCTGCCTTCTGTGGTCAAACCTGGTCACTTGAACCAATCTTATCCCCCACTTGGGACTTCTTCAAGCCCTCTCAATCCAACCACCCCCTACTTGTGAATGAATCTGGAGAGTCAGAAGAGGCAGCAGCAAAGATATAAACCACCTTTGCTGTGATAGCATGAAATGTTTCCATAGAAGCATGTGGTCTCTGCTGTGCCTCCTCCCTATCCTGCCTGGGCCCAGGTGTTACAGGGCCATGATTCCTTTAGACCCAGAGGGCAGCAAGTGATACTGCACCAGGTGGAAATTCAAGCACTATTCACCATTTCCAATACAGGTAACCACTGTGACACTGTATGGGTATAATAAGATTGCTGAGCCTGCAGCTCAGAGTCTGCCTGGCTGCAGCTGATGAGGGAATTTAGGTGGAGCCACAAAGAAGCTTAAAAGTCCCAGGAGCAGAGTATAAAGCAGAGAAAAAAGGAATGTGGTGCTTCTGAAGAAATACTAAGCCTATGTTACTCCTCCCAGAGTCTGAAAAAAAGATCACAGCTTTTGGATTTTTTGTTTGTTCATTCATTTGTTGTTTGCACACTCATTTGCTTTGTTGTTTTTCTTTTA
>NW_005846211.1:0-736 GCF_000455745.1 Alligator sinensis
AAATAATAATTCCAAGGAGGGCCAGATATTTATAATGCTTATCACGTACAGATGGACAATTAAATGGGTGTAGAACGGCAACATCTTTCTGAGAATAGGTAGGTCTCTCAACTGGGAGACATGTATCTGAAATACATTGGGATAGAAGATTGACTGCAGAAGCAATTTTTTTGGTTTCCAGAATGAAAATGGAAGGGACCACAACAGATTCAAGCTTTTCCCAACCTTTGTAAGGTAAAGCAACATTTCTCTCTGTATGTCCGCAAATAATATGATATCAGATTTAGGATGGATTGGTGAGGAGGTAGGTATATACAAGTGTAGATATAGAAATAGAACTAATTTATCCATTCATGAATGGAAATGCTATGCTGAAGCCTGTTCCATATAGAAATATTCTGAATAGCTCTTCATGCTGCATATTTTAAATCAGACCCAGAATATTTTATATTAATATATATAGTACATTCAGAAAAACAAAGGTATTTTATAAAAAACATTATATGAAAGTATTCATCCTTCAAATTCTATTTTCTTAAAGCCTATATCTTAATGTCTTATATTGATTAGATCAAATATAAGGTTAAATCTGAGTTAGGAAAACAGCAACTCAGAGCAACTCAGGCTCTCATGGAAGCATTAGGATAATCCTAAATGGATAATCCTAAGGGGCTGAGGAGCAGACACTTCGCAGGGAAGGATCAGGATTTAACATGTTGTAGGCATTGTTCAGGCA
>NW_005846212.1:0-736 GCF_000455745.1 Alligator sinensis
TTCATTTACATTGATGTTGAATTTAGTGACAGGAATAGACTTATGGCTAAACCCTATTTCACCTTCTTGTGCTTCAGTGATATTTACATCATAATTTAATGGCAATTTTTGGCACCTATGCCTAGTTTGGTACCATATAGCTACACTTGTCCTATACCACCTTCCTGAGTATAGATGCTAAGCTGCATTTGCCTGCATAGATACCCAGGGGGAACAGAATTGCCAGCACTCATGCTAACATTCTTGAGTCACAGAAAAAAATATGACAATCAAGTGGAGGAGGGCAGCCTTCTCACCTTTTAGCTCAATAACTTAGCGGTTAGGGCACTTCCCCTGGAGCAGGACACTGAGTACTAGACCCCAATCCCTCTGCCTTTCTAGAAAGGGTTTAAAGAAAGTAGTCTAGTCACCAGAAAATGGGGTAGGCATTACCTAGAGTGTTGTCCATGGCTTCTCTTGAAGATGGCCACCTTGTCAGGCAGTATGGGAATCTACATGAGGCTGGGTATAACAGCACAAGGTAGAATGAAGGTGAGATAGATGGTGCATTGCAAATAAGGGGGACCTGGGTTGTAATTTCAGCCCCTGTCCTGAATAGGGAAGATATTGCCCCAGTATTGGTTACCTGTTTTATACAATGAATATTAAGCACAAGAAACAGTAGGCCACTGTCAAGACAAAGGTTGAAAAGTAGTTTGTGCAAGGACTAGATCATGCTCTGCTTTTTGGACACTTT
>NW_005846213.1:0-735 GCF_000455745.1 Alligator sinensis
TCAGAACTGAATGTTGGTTTAATTTTTTTTTGACAAAATCAGTACATTCCCAACACATCTTTTTAGACATTGTTCAAAACATCTTTTCCATTGAAAAAGGTTGCTTGAAAAAGTTTAAACCAATTCTAACTGAAAACAACATTTTTAGAAGGCATCTGCATGGTTTTCTGGCTTGCTTCTCAAGGACCTATTACCCCGTCAAATGCCAGGCAAGCTTCTGCATGCTTCCCCAGCCAGCGTGTCTTGATCTTGCCATGGGGAAGAATATTTTGAGGGTTTGAGAGGTTAAATCATCCTCTGTGGTCATTTTAATGATTTGCTTGTCTGCTGAGAGTGGCAGCGAGGGGTGTGGGGAATGGCCAAATGGAGTGGTGTTTTTATCCATGATAGCTGCCCTGAGACTAAAGAACACATTTTATATGTGACACCTCAGAGCCATCACTTGATGATCTCTTCTGTTCAGCGTCCTACCTGAACTGGATTGGAACTGGTGAGGTACTGTTTACAATCTCTGTAGTCATTCCTGGCTTTAAAATTATCCAAGAAAAATAAGGCAACGAATTTGGATCCTGTACCATAGGGCCTCCTTTCTTAATGCAGTCTCTGTGTGCTGATTGTGAGGGCTACACAATTCAGATGGAGACCAAATGCTGTGGAAAATTCATATTACATCCTTGAGCTTCATTTTCAATCTCGGTGCAAGATGCAAAACTTAAGCAGGGTACGAAATCATTA
>NW_005846214.1:0-735 GCF_000455745.1 Alligator sinensis
GGCTCTTCCCAGCCCAGCCCAGCCCCGGTGTCTCCCTTCTATGCTGTGGCTCCTGCAGCTGCTACCAGGCTTGTGGCCTGTGGGATTCTGCTGGATTCTGCTTCCTGGGACAGAGGGCATGTTTGGGGGGCTATGGAGGAAAGCTCAGCCCCGGTCCTGGCACCACCAAGCCTGGGAGGCCAGAGCATGACCATATGGCCCCATGCTGTGGGTTGAAAGGACCAGAGACAACCCTTCCTGTGCAGGCAAAGGCCTGGGCTGGCACATCCTGCTCCCCAGCCCTGGTGCCAGGGGCTGCCAGACCCAGGGCTGAGGCAAGGCAGAGGGAGCCATCAAGGTCTGGGAGTGGCCGTGTGGCATGCAGATGCCCTGGGTTGCCATTGTCTGCAAGACCATAGCCCAGGACCCACATCCTGCCCCAGGATGGTCAAGGTGGGAGCTGGCTTTGCCATCTCCTGCCAAAGCCCTGGGGGAGGACGGTCACCCCAGGATGTCTGAGGGCACAGGGCAGTGCCCAGCCAGCCCTTCTCAGGCCCTGGTGGAGCTGAGCTGGGCAATGGGGCAGCCCCTGTCAACTGGTCCTGGGGCACAAGGGCTTGGCTTGTGGGGAGGGTTGGGGCATGCGGGGAGGCTGCAGGGCAGAGGAGCAGGGCTGGGGGAAGGGCCTCAGATGGGATCCCCAAGGGTGAGGCATAGGGCAGGGCATTGTCTGTGTTGTGTCCCTTGTGCTTGGTA
>NW_005846215.1:0-735 GCF_000455745.1 Alligator sinensis
GGGCACACCCCCCGGGTGTATCCGGGCTACATATCCAAGACTTATTGCCTTTAACACATGCTGTGCTGGTCATGGGAAAGTCTAGTGGGGTGCTCAGATGGACTAAGGAAGTACACATGCCAGTACTGTGCTAGACCTTACAGAAGTGCCCCGTCTGTGCTAGACCTTACAGATGTGTTAACTGGACCATGTTTGGTGACACATCCCAGCAGTGGACCTCTTAGTCTAACCAAGGCATTAGAAGTGAAGAACTCCACCTTAACCATTAGCAAACTCCTAGATTTCCCTAAGGGGATTTGATACTTGCTAAAATTAGAGGCAAACACTCCTTTTTAGGAGCAAACCCACTCCAGGCAGGGAATTGGTGAGGTTTCTGCCCAATAGCACAGAGTTGAGAACGATACAAAAACGCATTTGGCTCTGTTGAGGTCAATGCCAAAACCCCCAGGGCCCACACAAGGAACAAGTTTTCAGCCATGAGATCCTTTGAAGGGTGCTAGGAGGTGTGAGGAGATAAGCAGAGAAGAACAGAATCAGACTGAGTCCCTGCCTGGCCATTCCCCTGTCCCACCACCCTGCCCCTCTGCAAGGATGTAAGCTGTATAATAAGTAAATAAGTTTTTGAAATGGGGTATTAGTCATTGCAGCTTGCAATGGCCTAAACTGCATGACAATCATTAGCTTTGGCTATGTATATATATGTATGTGTGTGCGTATACACACACACACACACAC
>NW_005846216.1:0-734 GCF_000455745.1 Alligator sinensis
TTACTTGATGGCGCTGTCATTGTGTCCATCACCACTGGCGCAGTCTTCATCGCCCAAGCCGCTTTCTTCTTCACTGTCCTCAACTTCTTCCTCACCGTCCCTGCTTTCTTCCCCAGGCGAGAGGCTGTGGGGGGGGTGTCCTTAAACAGTCTGCCCTCTGCTACGTGATCTTTGCCATCTCTTCACCACCCTCTCCTATTGCCTTCTGGGAGTGTGTCTGCGGCTTGCTCAGCCCCGTTTTCACACAGGTCTCAACCGAGAGCTTTGTGCGTCGGTAGATCAGACAGCTTCTGGTCTTGCACAGGGCACTGCTGACAAGAGACAAACGATCCCCGGGAGCTGATGGGCACCACTGGTGTTCGGTCCGGTGCCCGTACAGCGCTGCCTCTCTGCTCATGAGTTTGAGCACTGCTGTCACCCGCCAGAGCTGCTTTACTTTCTTCCACACCTCGTTGGCGTACGGCACAACCACAGAAAATGGCCAATGGTTTCTGCTTTCCAGAGGCAGGTTTCTCTGGGGCAGCAGGGTTGGCTTCTCCGCCAGACTCTGGTCTCCGGGTGGGTCATCACTGAGTACGGATGTTCAAAGCAGGACCTGGTTCACCAACAAGGCTGAGACTGGGGATGGTCATGAGTTAACCCCTTCGTGGCATCCCAAATGGGCCAAGCCTCTGGGACCTGGTCCAGTGTCCCTGCCCGACTGCGCTTCAACAAGGCCAGGCTCAGGCTGCTTT
>NW_005846217.1:0-733 GCF_000455745.1 Alligator sinensis
AATGCTTCTGTGTCACCTCTTAATTCAGAGTTGTTGCTTTGGTTCTTGTATTCTCCTTCCCTGTATTTTATCTAAAGCATATCATTTTCTCTTTAAAGACCCCATATTTGTTTAATTGCTTCACAGTTCTTTGGCTATTGTGTATCAATAAACAGATTTATATTATTAATTTGGTGTGAGAAACCTGGAAATATATACCCTGGCACTTATTGTATTTTCTTTTTGTGGACCTACTCATTTGAATGCTTCCATTTTTGAGTGTGCAACCTTGCATTATCCTGAAGAATGCAAATTTTCAGAATCTGGGTTATCAAAGCAACCTGAAAATTGGGCACCTTTTAGATGGCTCAGTATGTCTGCCCCCAAGTCACTAATGACAGGAAAATAGTAGCTGCCCTAAGTAGCAAATTTTGGCTCTCCGTTTTGAGAAACAAGCAACGACATGAAAGATCCTCCATTTCGTAACACGGTAGCAGCTTCTAATGTATGTAAAATGTTGCTTTCTTAGATGTTACCTGCCACATTATCCACTCTCCTACCCACGATGAGATAGAAGGATACTCCTCTGCTTCGCTCACGCTAGGATCATTGCTGTTATATTTTGGGCTCCCTCAAAAAATATTACAGTAGTTAATTTTGAATCTATTAATTCCCACAGCTCGACAGAGGCAAACAAGTTTTCAAGGGTTTCCTGAGTACAAATCTGGACCAAAATCTCTAGCTATATAATTTC
>NW_005846218.1:0-733 GCF_000455745.1 Alligator sinensis
ATATATATATATATATATATGTATACACATAGAAAAGGATCTGAATTGTGCTGTGTGTGAAACAAGAGCTGCTGTTTGCCATCACTCGATATTGCTGCAGAGCCGTCCAAGGGCGGGGACTGACACTGCCCCACCCACTGCCCATTAGACATGGCTGCATTGTGCAAAGAAGCCATATTCCAGCAGAGCTGCAACTGGCTGATACTGTCACTTGGGGCGAGACCAACAGTGCATCCACACCAGAGCCAGAGGGATGAGAGTGCAAAGGGGGAGCTACCTCGGCCAGGAGTAGCGCCTTCCCCTAGGGCTGCACAGCACCCAGCACACAGTGACATGAGCTCGGCAGCCAGCTCCACCTTCCCCTAGAAATCAAGCACCTCCCGGAGGCGCGGTGCTGTGTCCCCTCGCCAACCCGGCCATGGGGTCCACTTAGCAAAGGGGGAAACTGAGGCACGGAGCAATCCAGGGGCAGTTTGGGGCTGCTGGACTCCTGTGACAACCAGGAGCTGAAACACCTTTACATGCCTGGCCCGGGGATTCCCGCAGGAAGACGGTGGCAGACCCAGGACCAGAACTCAGCTCTCTCGCTGGTCCAGCATGCCCAGCCTCTTCCTTGCCCATCTCACTTCATCCTTGGCAGAGCTCCCTAGTGGTGAGCCCCCCTCAAGGGTGTTTGGAGGCACGTGCAAAGGATGTCAGTACAGCAAGGCAGTCCTCTCGCCATCACCACCCC
>NW_005846219.1:0-732 GCF_000455745.1 Alligator sinensis
ACTTGTCACCAGTCAGGAGTGTGTGGTGAGCACTGCCTTACACTGCCTGGTAGCAAAACCCATCACGTTTCATGCATTATTCCCTCCAAGAAATGTTCTGGGAGTGGAGGATTGAGAGCAGTGATCTGCTACCTACATGTTTCTGGGGCAACGTCTGGTGCAGGGAATGAGCCCATGGAGCTTTCCTCTGCTAATGAATCCCAGGCAGCCTCCACATCACAGACAGCTGCACTGGGGCAAAGGCCTTCGCAGGAACTTGCACACGGACTCTGGGCTGAGCCTCAGGCTTTGTGACACTCGGGGCCCCAGAGAGGAAACATCACCAGGGGAGAATCTGGTGCAAACAGTGGGCGGTTCACTTCCCCCACAACATGAAATCTTCTGAATCCCACCCACTCCACCCACCACTTCATGCAGCCTGAGCCCAGGGTTACACACATCCAGTGCTCCAGGTCAACCGGACCAGGAGACACCAGAGACAGCCCCAGCCTCTCCCTCTCTCTTGTCCAACAAGAACGGCTTCGGGGACAAAAATCCCAGAAGTGAGAGGCTGTGCCCATGAGGGGTGAAGATAACCAGGGCAGAAGAGCCTAAAAATTAGATCTGGGTAAGACCTAAACACTACACCCTCCTGGGACTGGTTAGTGCGGTGGAGCTACTTGTGGCAGGGCAGTCTCTACGAAACGCCACGTTGCCACCCTTGAGAAAAGCGAGTGCAGAGCACCTGAAAAC
>NW_005846220.1:0-731 GCF_000455745.1 Alligator sinensis
TCCCTATAGGTTCGAGGGAGCGGTGATACGTTATAACCGGCAGCGCGCGAATCGTGGGGGTTTTCCTTCTGCACTGCAGCCATTGGTCACGTGGTATCCGGGTGGCTCTTTGAAACATGCAGCTATTTTGCTGTAGGAGCATCTGTCACGTGAAAGCCGTTTTAAGAGTTGTGTGGTTGTGATCCCGGGTGTTGCCTGCAGCACCAATTCAGTGCTACCTGAGGGCTTGGCTGCATATCACGGGTTTTGTGGTGTATTGAGTGTGACTGCCGGCTCTGTGGAGATATGGACATGGGTCCATGGGTTTCTCGTCTGCCGTGGCCTGTATTTTACCATTCGGGATGCCGATCATCGCCTCTCGAAAGGAGATGTCAGTGCCAGAGACCGTGAGAGACAGTCGGACAGGGGGACGATGACCGCCGCATTTCCGACGGAACTCAGTTGGAGATGTGGCCAGTTTTTGGTGCAAACGACAAAGATGCCATCGATCTGGCTTAAGTACAGCAAGGGTTGGATGGCGCAGTCTTTGAGGAATTCTTCTTCCAGGTGGCTCATAAACAGGGTGGCCTCCTGTGGGCCCACGGCCTGGAGGAAGCGGTGCTTGTTCAAGTGGAATTGTTGCGTGCGAGGATGAGGTGTAGCGTTTCAGTCGTATTATTGATCGTTGGGTCTGTACTTTGAGTCGCCAGCTTGCTCTTGGAGATAGGAGGGGCACACCGTCCTGGCGGGGG
>NW_005846221.1:0-731 GCF_000455745.1 Alligator sinensis
CAATTAATGATTGGGCGCAACATTGTATATACATATACAGTTATACTAATTAGGTGATAAGTTTTTTTGTTCCAGATACCCTTTATTTTAACGGGCAAGTCATCCCCAGCCTGTCGTCTAGCAGCCTACCTGGGGTCGCCAATAGTGCAAGAATGGTGACAACTTTCACCACCATCCACCTGTTCCTGCTCCTAATTCAAGCAACACCAGAAGCGAGCACTGAGGAGGACCCACTACATCGGAACTCTGTACTCCGGATGATTGAAATCTGGGCGAATGCCACCGGCCCGCATCCAGAGGGGGTAACTGCTTGCATCCCAAAGCCAGCAGCAATCGAGGACAATGTTCTAGAGGTGTATGTTACTCCCCTTAATATTGCAAAGTGGTTCTCTGAGGTACGAGGACCATTGTGTGGAACCTCTATTTGTAGAGTCAATGGTCCCATACCTTGCCCAGGTTGCCAAGTAGTTTCTTTTCCCAACTATACACACATAAGCAGGGGTAGAATGACGACGTACTACTGGCCGTCAGGTCAAATAACAAAGAAGAACATCTCTAGCCTAAACTGTAGGAGCGGGGGACTAGGGAGTAACAAAGTAGAGCCAATTGATTGTCATCGTATCCCCTGGGGGGCTCGGAAGTGGGGCACTGATGAAGATCAAGTACAATTCCTACCATAGCAAGCCCATAGTCTCCAGCGTTCATGGTTCCTTTTCCTTAATAGCACTCCC
>NW_005846222.1:0-730 GCF_000455745.1 Alligator sinensis
CTTCTTTGCTCATTATTTTCATTAGGACCGTCTTAGAGAAGAATTCTTAAAGACTTTCTGAGAACAAGGCAATCGTGAAGCAGAAGCAGCTTCCAGGAGCATTGCTCAGGGTGCAATACCTTGAGACAGCGTCCCTCAGTGGGACAGACTAACACTCACTTCAGGACATGAAGTGCAAAAGGATAAAAGACATGGAAGGAGGAAATTCCCCGTAGGAGTCAATCCTGCCAAACGGCTTTCTCCTGATCCAGGATGTGCTGCAGTCTAGCGACGAATCGCACAGAGCTTATATGGATGGGGTTTCATTGTGGACCCAAAAACGATACCCATGTTGACTTCCGTCACTCCCTCCGGCAGGGTGAATGTGAATGCCCGCAGCAGGTGGGATAAAAAGAGGAAGAGCTCCATCCTCGCCAGTAGCTCCCCCACACACACCCGGTGCCCTGGAGAGGGAAGGAGTGCTGCATTAAATACCCAAGGATTTCTGGAGCCACCTCCCACCTTCTAACCTGCATGGCTTTTTCATAGGCATCTTTGCTCAACTTGACATTTTCTCTCAGGACTAACTGATCAACACAGAAGTGCAAGTCCTCCTGCACTTCTCCATACACTTCTCCCATCTGTGGTTACAGGAGGTAGACACAGCACATGACAGGAACTGCTCAGTATGATTTCAGGCCACACTTTTTAGTCTCTAGGAGTTGCTGATGCTATGAATATCAAATACTCT
>NW_005846223.1:0-730 GCF_000455745.1 Alligator sinensis
CACGCTCACACCCCCGTTCCCCTCCTAGGGCAGGCTCAGGCTCAGCCCGGTGCAGCGCCAGGAGCTGTTCAGAGGCCTGTCCTGGGTCACAGCAGCTCCCTTCACAGCCGTGCGCGTGAGACCGGGATCACTACTCCCCCAGGTCTGGACCTGTGCTGGCCCAGGGAGAGCACACAGTGCCCCAGTGCCTGCGCGCTGTCTACACTAGGGCTGCCCCGCGCTGTGCCCGGGAGGCTGCCCTGGCGCTCTCCTGGGGGTGACCCCTCTGTGACTGCGTGTGCAGATCACTGTTTCCCTCCCACAAGGCTGGGGATGATGGATGGTCGGGGAGCAAACCAGCCAGAACCGACCGCAGACACCGTGACCGCCAGACCCGGGGCTGGCCCTCGCTCCCAGCCACGCGGGACCTGGGCCCCCGGGCCTGTCCCGGCACATCAACCCTGCCTGCGGCACCGGGGAGGGGGAGCTCTGGCAGCCTCCAAACCACCGGTCTGCCGCCTGCAAGGCCCAGGCAGTGCCCGCTACCCCGCCATTGCGTTGCTGCCCTCGCAGGCGGCACATGCCTGGACGCCGGCCTCTCTCCTGGCACCGCCCAGGGGGACCCGGTCCTGGATCTGGGCCTCGTGGGGCTGGAAGGGGCTGGAGGGTCGCGGGGCCCAGCCCCTGCTGCAGTGCGGGATGCTGCTGCCCAGCCCTCCGCGAGCGGCCCCCGCAGCCGCCCGTCACCCCC
>NW_005846224.1:0-730 GCF_000455745.1 Alligator sinensis
TTTTTTACTGGTGCTCGTGTAGTTTACTGCGCACCAATATTGCCACCCTCACAAATTTTCACGGGTGACAATTTTGGATGAGGTTGAAGCAAGGCTCACAATGACCTGAGAAACTTTGACCCTCGAGTTAATTTTAACCCTGCCTTCTCCGATTGGCTGCTCATATCCCAGGAGGTGGGGCACTGAGGCAGGCAGCCAATTGAGGATGCCCAGGGAGCAAGCAACACTTCCTTCATTTCCTCACCTCAAAGGCCACAAGAAAGGGAGGTTTGGCCCAGGAGTGGGGTGGAGGGAGGGTTATACTGGTACTGGTGAGTACAACTGATTTGGGACTAGAGACCAAACTAGTTATGGGCCAGGGGCAAGCAGACATGGGGAGGAGAGACCCTGAAAGAGCAAAGGAACAAATGTTACCTCTCTCACATTTATAAAGGGCACAGCTCCAATCTATAATTGAGGAGCTAATCTCATGAGGCTTTGGAGTATGATTCAGGATTGTTTGACCTCTAGGCAATATTTAAACAAGAAAAAATAAATGCATCATGACTTGCTCTGCAGAAAAGTTTATTCTAACACCACTTATCTAAGCCACAAGGACTCTTATAACAGGTAGTTCCCATCCACAACAGACATTTTAATGCTAATTTCTATAACATAACTATTGCTGCGTTGCTATTGAGTTAACCCAACATCACAGACTCATAGGGCTGGAAAGGACCCCGAAGGATCA
>NW_005846225.1:0-730 GCF_000455745.1 Alligator sinensis
CAGATGTGTGTTTTGTTGTTGCTTTGGCCTCTTATAACAACATGTGTTGCCTTCTGAAAGGTGAAAAACCTCACTGAGGAGATGGCAGTCCTGGATGAGAGCATTGCCAAGCTGACAAAAGAAAAGAAAGCCCTCCAAGAGGCCCATCAGCAGACTCTGGATGACCTGCAGGCAGAAGAGGACAAAGTGAACACATTGACCAAAGCTAAAACAAAACTGGAGCAGCAAGTGGATGACGTAAGCACAGCAAAATATGGGGCAAGGAAACAGGCAAGAAGTTGGCTGCCGAGTGGCAGGGCTCTGACAGCCTTTTTCTCTTTAGCTTGAGGGGTCCCTGGAGCAGGAGAAGAAACTTCGCATGGACCTGGAAAGAGCAAAGAGGAAACTTGAAGGAGACTTGAAGCTGGCCCAGGAATCCACAATGGATTTAGAAAATGATAAGCAGCAGCTGGATGAAAAGCTGAAAAAGTAAGTCTGGTTTCTGGGGAGCATCCTTCTGTTTGGGCAGGGACGCATGCAGTTTGTTTGGGCCCTAACATGTTCTGCTTTGTGAAAAGGAAAGACTTTGAAATCAGTCAGCTCCAAAGCAAAATTGAGGATGAGCAAGCCCTGGGCATCCAGCTGCAGAAGAAGATCAAGGAGCTCCAGGCAAGTCATAATTTGCCTTGCTTCTGGCTGTGCGGAGGAGTTCAGGTAAGAGGAGGCATTGGTTTCAGTGTGTCCTATTGCT
>NW_005846226.1:0-730 GCF_000455745.1 Alligator sinensis
TTATTCTCAAATAAGAATGAATGTTTTCAAGATAAGATCTAGAGTAACCTTAGCCCTTGAATAATTAGCTTCATAAAAGCCACTCTAGACCTTAAATACATACTGCTTACCTGGGCTCAGATAACAAGTAGTAACACAAAACAAGACATATCCTTTACACTCTTAATCCCAAATCCTTATGCAGAAACTCCCAGAAAAGCCTCTACAGTCTCAGGAGTACAGAAGCTGCTCATTCCTGCCCCCACCTGAAAAGCCAAACACCAAGAAGGGATAAGGAAAAGAGTGGCCATGATTCGGAACCTCATGGATAAAGGAAGATTAATTCTTCCCATGCTCAAATACAACCCCAAAGAGACCATACTTAGAAGAGACAAGTTCTCCTGGGTTTCCCCTGTGCACCACCCAGATGCACGGGTGACTGGTGCCTGCCGAGTCCAGGGGGGCACCTGCAGGTGAGCTCCTGCAGGCGCCACCGCCGCCACCATTGCCGGCGGGAGAGAAGCTGGTGAGCTCCCGCAGGCACTGCCGCTGCCACTGGGAGGACCCTGTCAGGGGGGGCACAGGCCCCCGCCCTGTGCTCCCCCCTATGCTTTGCCTATGCCCTGATGCCTCACAAAGGGGTTACATGTGGCTAACAGTCCTAATACTTTACTTTATCCACCACTCATGTAGAAGCTTATTCAATTTATATATGGATTACTGTCATTGCCTGAAATCTACCTAACATTTT
>NW_005846227.1:0-730 GCF_000455745.1 Alligator sinensis
AATCCTTTTAACCTACCTGCGACCCAAGTCCAGCCACACCCCAGAAGGTGACAAAGTTCTTTCACTCATGTACATGGCCATAACACCAGCTTTGAACCCACTGGTATACACATTGAGGAACAAAGAGGTGAAGGGGGCTTTTAGGAAAGCTGTTAAAGGAATAAGCGTACCATAAAGGAAAGGATTTTAGGGTGGTATCTTTAATTGGACCAACTTCATAGTTGGTGTAGACAAGAGGCAAGCAATTATTTTGGCTAGAGGACTGCTTAATTGGTTTTGGTGAGCTGTCGAGGGCTAGAAGGGTAGCCCCTTCCCCTCATTACCATCTTGGGACTTCCATCTTGAAACCAGAAAAAAACTACAAACTATATTCTGAAAAAAATCAAGCATACACTATAACATATTAATTTTATTTAAAAAAAAATATTTTTGCCTGGTTTTATGTGTGTTTGTGTAGGATATATAGAGGCAATTGAATAATAGTTCAAACTACAGTTTTACTGTCGCTCACTGTGTGTGGAGAGTGGTGTTTGGGTAGTGTGTGTGTGTGTGTGTGTGTGTGTGGTTATGGTGGGTGGGGTGTATGGGGATAGTGTGAACGTATGTGGATGGGTGTTGGGTGTGAGGTATGTGGTTGGGGTTGCGGTTGAGGGTGTGGGAGGGCGTGGGGTTATGGTAGGGGGTTGGAGTGTATGTGGTAGGGTGGGTTTGGGGTTTGATGTGGAGGTGT
>NW_005846228.1:0-730 GCF_000455745.1 Alligator sinensis
CCCTCTGGAATTAAGCTCCTGGCTTTCCAGCCTCTTCACATCATTTTGCTTGTCCTCCTCCTTTCCCCATTGCCCTCCCCCGGAGGTTCCCTTCCTCCCAGCACAGGCAGTGACTCCTGTCTGGATTCTCCCTCTGCCCCGGCAGGTGAGGGGACAACGAGCGACAACGAGGAGGAGAACCCATGGCAGGAAGGTCCTGAGCACGAGGAACTGGATGGACCAGGGTTGGAAGAAGCTGAAGGGGATGTTTGCCCAGAGCAAAGTGAAGGCTGCGAGAGGGAGCACGGAAGCCATCCAAAGAAGAAACAGGATGACCCCAGTGCCCCACAAGGAGGTTTGGGGAAACACAAGGCCCCCACAACCCCCAAGGGGGCAAGCGCCAGGGGGAAGCCCAACACATGTGAGGCCTGCGGGAAGAGCTTCAGTCTGCGGTCGAACCTGCTGACCCACCAGCGCATCCACCTGGGAGACCGGCCCTACCAGTGCCCCGAGTGTGGGCGCTGCTTCAGCCAGAGCTCACACCTGATCACGCACCAGCGGCTGCACACAGGCGAGCGGCCCTACCGCTGCCGGGACTGTGGGCGCAGCTTCAACGTCAACTCCGACCTCATCAAGCACCAGCGCACCCACACCGGGGAGCGGCCCTACCCCTGCCCCGAGTGCGGGCGGCGCTTCAGCAGCAGCTCCAACCTGACGCGGCACCAGCGCCTGCACACGGGCGAGCGCCCCT
>NW_005846229.1:0-729 GCF_000455745.1 Alligator sinensis
TAGCGGGGGCACGGCCTCTACCTGGGATCTCTTGCGTGCATATGGACGACTTTTCATAGAGCAGGACGCTGGGTGCTGCGGTCCGTTGCTTTTGCTGTGGCAGGGTCAGGCGTCGTCTGGCGTTGTGTCAGGGCTCACGGCACACTTACGTAGGGTGTAACTTATGGTTTATTTGGGGTGGTTTGGACAAGGCTGATCCTGCCTTAGGCAGGGGACTTGGACTAGATGTGACCTCGGGAGCTCCCTTCTTCTCTGTCACTGTATGATTCAGTATTTTCTAAACTCTTCTCACGTTCCCCCTCAAACATCCTCTTTCTGAACTGAACGGGCCTGGCCTCATTAGGGTCTCCTCCTATGGAAGCCCCTCCACAGCACTCATCACCTTTGGGATCCCGTCTCCATTGGAGACCAGGTGGGCAAAGCTTCCCTGGGCGCAGCGCGGTGCCTCCCCCACCATGGGCAGCTATTTCCCCCTGCTCTCCCCCGAAAAGCGGCTGAGGTGGGATTGCCTGATCTCCCTGCTGCTCAGGGCTCCTCTCTCCTCTGGGGCTGCTCAGCCGGGCGCTCCTGGGAGGGGACCCAGGGCTCTGGGCAGGTGTGAGCCAGGTGCGCCGATGGCTCGAGATGCCCGAAGCTCTGGGCTCCCGGTCGGAGGTGTGAGGGGCCTGCGGGGGATTGGGAGCCCGGGGAGTGCAGAGATGCTGCTCTCCCGTGCCCAGGTCCCAGCCC
>NW_005846230.1:0-729 GCF_000455745.1 Alligator sinensis
CAGTACTGCAGAGAAGGACCTGGCGGTTACAATGGACCATAAACTGAATTTGAGCCAGCAGTTTGCTCTGGAATCAAGGGGGAAAAAAGCCAATAGCATCCTTGGTTGTATTAATAGGTGCATCTCCTGCAAACCAAGGGAAATGATTCTTCTGTTCTATTTGGCACTGGTGAGGTCTCACCTGGAGTATTGTACCTAGTTTTGGGTCCCGCACTTTAAGAAAGATGTGGACAGATTGGAGAATCCAGCAGAGAGCAATAAAAATGGCCTGGGAAACATGACTTATGAAGGCTGGAACAACTAGGGTTATTTACAGAGGCGTAGGAGGTTAGTTCTGCATCTGGGCAGCCACAATGCACAAGGCAGCACTGGCTGCTGCTGTGCTGACAGTTGTGGCTGCTTTTGTGCCCCATAAAAAGGCAGCACCCCAGCTCTCCACCCTGTTACATTATTGGTTATTTAGTTTGGAGAAGAGAATACTGAGGAGGATTGGATAGCATTCTTCAAATGCTTAAAGAGTGATTATAAAGAGGATAGAGAGCCTTTTCTCTGTAGTGTAGGAGACAGAATTAGGAGCAGTGGCCTCAAACTATAGCAAAGGAAAGTTAAATTGGAGATCTGGAAGAACTTTCTGCCTATGAGAGTGGTTAAATATTGGAACAGGCAACCTAGAGAAGTTGTGGTCTCTCTATCCATGCAAGTTTTCAAGAGCAGGTTAGACAGACACTT
>NW_005846231.1:0-729 GCF_000455745.1 Alligator sinensis
TGCCTGGCACTCCACATCCGGACGGCTGGGTCGCCCTGTAAGGAGGGTGCGAGTCCCGTGCCCCCGGTGGAGGGCGAGGTTCTGCAGAGCTGTGAACCACCCTGTAAGCAGGGTCCAGCTCTCTCGCTGTGCCTTTGGTGATAGCTCTTTGATTTGGCTGGCTGAGGGCCCACCCTGTAAGCAGGCTCTGGGTCTTTCCCTTTTGCCCCTTGTGGGCAGTGTGACTAGTCAGGCGGGCCGGGCCCTGTAAGGAGGGTGCCAGTCTCAGCCTTCTAGCCCCCTGGGAGCGGAGGAGGATTTTCCCGTGGAAGGCTGGAGGGCAAGCGGTTTGCAGCATGGAGCTCCTTTCCAGCCTGGGAGCAGTCTTTTTACCAGTGTGAGAGTGTGGATGGCGAGAGAGTGGAGTGCCTGGGCGCGAAAGCATGTGTTATTTTCTTTTTGTTCTTAAAATCGCTGCAGCGTACTTTGTTTTCTTCCCAGTGCTGGAAAAGGGGCGAGATGCGTCCTCGTAACCTTCTCCTCCCACCTCCTCACCTAGGGGGGTCAGCACTGCTGTAATTTCCCGTGCCTTGTGGCCTGGGGGAGCGTTAGGCCCCCACCCCCCTAATACTTTTGGGAACATGACCTTCCTGTATCTCAGGGTAGGGGCCCCCTTTTGTTGGGTGGTTAGCATGTTCTTGTGGTCACTAGGTAGCTCGCATGAAGGGTTACTGCCGTCGTTTTTGAGAG
>NW_005846232.1:0-729 GCF_000455745.1 Alligator sinensis
GGGGGGGGGCTGCCAGCAGACATGGTGGAACAGTAGGAAGGGGCTGCTTATGTATCATGCAGCACAGGGATGGAGTCTGTCTAGGAGGAGGGGGTCTTGGCTCATACTATTGCAGCCCATGGCATGTGGCCTCCACTGATTCAGCCTGCTTGGGTGTGGCCCATAGCTGCATGGACAGACCTTTGTTAGAATATATCTATCAGAGGCAGAACAGGTATGATTTTAACTACAAGGACCATCCAACATCCAGGCAGTTGGGTGAAGCAACCACAGATATCAATGACATTGTTATAAGAGAGCAGGTTAGGGAGCAAAGGGAAGTGAGTATGATCCTATACTGATAAATGCAATAGGTGTAAAACAACTATATGGGCCATGTTGATGCTATCAGAATGACTTGGGCCTACTTTCTGCACTTTCATGACATCTCATAAAATTATTAGTACTGGAGAGATGACAATTCCCACAGTGGTATCAGAAAGGGGAGCTTAGATTGAGGCCTGCTCTGGAGCACAGCTGCCCCCTCCCTGCCCCTCCACACCCTCTGGACAAACCACCCACAGCTTTGTCCCACTCCCTGCCCTGGTCCCAGGTCCTATTCACTGCACTGGTGGACAGTGCCCCCAGCTCCTGCCCCTGCTTTACATTTTGTTCTGTTGTAAACAAGTCTATTTTCAGAAAGCCTAACAGTACATTTACTGTGCCATCTACCTTTCAGTCCTTGACTTC
>NW_005846233.1:0-728 GCF_000455745.1 Alligator sinensis
ACCCTAACATCTATGAATCTATGAAATAAAGATTGAAGTAAGAAAGCCCCAACAAATGGAGGAGAAACCCTTCCCCTACCCTGCAGTGGGGGATAGTGGTACCCTTGTCTGTGGTGTTCTCAATCTCGGTGTGAGCAACTACAGGAGGTGGTTCACTTGGGTCCCCAGTGAGGCAGGAAATTCTATCTCAGAGGTTCCCAACTACCAGGCCATGAAGGGTTGGTTGACAGGTCATTGCACAAGGCTCCTAATCGGACCCCCATCTGTTTGCCCGAGTGAGTGGCTTCCACTGCTGGCAATTGTGGGGGGTTAAGGGTGGGAAGCAGGCATCCCCAGGAGGGAGGCAGCTGGCTATGTGCACCCTGTCCCACTCGTGTGCAAGTCCACAGGAAAAAAAAAAATATCTTGGGAACCACTGTTCTACCCATCTCCTGGTGGCAGCTAACCAGGATTCGTGTCATCACTTGCTATTGGGTCACCCTTCAAAGCACCTCCAGAAAACATCCTGCCAGCTCCTGGGCTCAGCACAAGCAAAGTTCGGGGCACCTGAGGAGCTGGATCACAGGGGAGAAATGGGTAGGGTCACGGAGAGAAAAGATCCCCTGTCTTCTCTTCAGGCACCATTTCCAGTAAAGCGGGGCTCCAGCCCATGCAGAGGAAGCCAGTCAGCCACAAACACAGGTCGCTGGGAACCAAGGGGACATCAGTGAACTCGGCCAACCCTGGGC
>NW_005846234.1:0-728 GCF_000455745.1 Alligator sinensis
GGGCATGGATCTGGGTAAAGGCTTTCCAGCCAAAAAAGGAAAGTTTTGGCAAAAATAAATAAATAAGTCAATCAAGGCAAAGGAAATAATTCAGGCTGGTGAGGGATGGAAGACATAGAGCTGGGCAAAGGCTTTCCAGCTAAAAAGAGAGTGCTTTTGCTAGAAAAAAAAAATATCTAGGCAAAAGGGAATAAATCCATTTCTTTTTCAGAGCCGATGCAAACATGACTAAAAATGAAATGAAAACCAACAGAAAGATGGCTCTTATCCAGGATTTTAGAAGAAAAACAAACATTTCCCTGCTAGCTCTAGTTAGGTGGCCAATTCCTATAGTCTGGTGCTCCTAATTCCCATTTATACCTTTGAAAATCTTTCTCATTGCTGCGATGAATTTGGGCCTCCAAGCTGAAGGGATCATTGGCTTACCAGCTAAGCTGCTCCCTTGCTTTGCTACTTTTGTCTAGGCTGTAGAGTTTCTTTATTGAATTGCTTATTACGTACCCAATGGTGGATTTGTGGGAGCATCAAACCCTTATGAAGCATGCTTGTCTATATTAGCACGCTGTGCATATGAAGTGCATGTGGGGCAGAGTACAGGTGGTACCTGACACTTTAGGAGGTTTCAGGCAGGGTCTGAATAGCCAGCAGGTGTGGTTTGGCTCAATTAGGTGGTCAAATGACCAAAAGGGGACTACCAGATTGGAGGAGGGCTGGGCAGTCTCAGTATA
>NW_005846235.1:0-727 GCF_000455745.1 Alligator sinensis
CAGATTGGTGAACAGCGCTCAGGCTCTAGGATCCGCTCGGGGCGGTTTGATCCTGCGAACCTGGCAAGCAGCTGGGTGGGCAGTGTGTGCATCGGCACACACAGAACCAGCCCTGGGAGGAGCTCGAGGCCGCTCGTGCCCCACACGGTGTGCAGGTCGGTGCATGGAGAAGTGGGTCTGGGAGCAGCTCGAGGCTGCTCAAGTTAGCTCCGGCTTTAGGGTGAGTAACCAGAGCCCCGCAGTGTGGTTCTGCATTAAATTCAAAGATCCTCAGTGTCCAGAGCAGAGCCCAGGACAGGGAAGGACCCCCGATGTGAGGCTAGAGGACAGGGGTCAGTAAGGGCTCAGCACCCATGGGATCACCCTGGGTTCCCAGTGCGGGGCACCAGGCCATCAAGAGGATCCAGAGAGAGGCAATGGCAGGACTTTAGATCCCCTGGCCTGCAATGAATTCATGGCGTAATAGCAATAATTGGATGGCACGTGGAAAGGAATGAATGCACAACCACCTGCATGTTGTCTTGCAGCACCAGCCAGGCAAAGGAAGGCCTGCCTTCATGTCTCTGTGCATGGGATGCTCCTTGGTGGGATGGGCTGGAGGCCAAAATGGGAGCAAGAGGCTTGGAGGAAGTGGGAAAGCTGGCTGGAGGTGGGGGTGGACAGCAATGTGGCCAGGCTGGTGGGGGGGGGAGGAGAGGGCCGGGAGGGGGAGGCTGGGGGGGTGGTG
>NW_005846236.1:0-727 GCF_000455745.1 Alligator sinensis
TTTTTTTTTTCTTGTCCTGGTGACATACTATCTGGAAACTAAATGCACTAAATGTATTTTAGCAAAAATACAGCATAATTTGTTGGAATAACAAATACTATATAAATATAAAATACACTAACTTGTTAGGTTTGTTTTTGTATTTGAAGAAAATGTGACCAATTTTCATGTAAGTGTGTGGAAAAGTACAAATTTTTATGTGAATGCCATTATGTTCTCACATGTATGACTATTTTATCCTGGGGAATAACAGATTAAAATTACAGTTTCTCAGGGTTTAACATTTAAGAACTGTAATCTTAACAGAATATTTGCTGATTTCAGATAGATCCCAAAATGCATGTTACTGGTTTGTTAAAATTAGTCTTTTTGAATAGCAAATTATTAAAACATATCTGTTTTGTTATGTATTGCCATGCAGAATATCCTAGTATTAAATATAAGTAGAAATATTATTGTCACAATATATTTGTGTAACTGTGGTCAACGTAAGACCTTAACTGAATATGAAATTTTCACTTGTATTAATTTATGGAAGCATTAATGTTCTGAGTGTATAGGCAGAAATGATATTGTGAATTGAATTGTTCTTAATACAGAAGGTATTATTTATAATGCATAATCATATACTTGTAGTGAATTGTTTAAAATTGTTAACACTTGTTAAAACTTTTTTACACTATAGCATTTATGCAATGGTTTACAGAATTCATGGAATTATTTTTAT
>NW_005846237.1:0-727 GCF_000455745.1 Alligator sinensis
AAGGGAAAACTAATTTAATTTTCGTTAAAATGTTGGGCATAATTAGCCTAATTACAATTAACATAACATCCCTGATAGCTATTAGCTAACAATTAGAATAACAATAGTTCTAGCTCTTCTCTTTCACAAGACACAGGGATGGAGCAGGGTTCTAGCGTAGAGCTGTAAACAGTAAGAAAAAACAGAGGCAACTGAGGCCGTCCTTCCCCAATTTGCTCAGCTACAACAGTCATGAGGGCTCCCAGCAAGCAAGCATGGCCCTAAAAGATCCAGGATTCTGTGAAGAGCAATCTTGCATGCCTGTAGCATTTGCACCTCAGAGGCATAATTCATGTGGACAATCATATGAAAAAACTTAACATTTCATAGACAAACTTTAAGATAAAATATACATTGCCTCCTACACCTTACTGACTGCACCCCTCCACACCCCCCAACATGTTAAAAGCAAAGCCTAGGTCCACATATCAAAGTAGACAAAGAATGAAGTATGACATGATATCCTACGGTTAATACACTGGCTTCTTCTGGGAGCCTACATTTAATCAGGTAAGGAACAAGCAAACAAACAGAATGATGCTAGATTCCTCTAACATAGTTGAAGCAAGACTTACTTAAGTTGCCTGCTTAGGCAGTACAGCACAAAGTATATGTGATGCATTATTTACAGGGAAAATAACCATTGGTCATGGACCCCTGGGGGTCCACAAGCTATGTCTAAGGGGTC
>NW_005846238.1:0-727 GCF_000455745.1 Alligator sinensis
CGCTGGTCCCTGCTGGCAAAGGTTGCGCTTCACATACCCAACAATGGGTAACAACTGCATATCCTGCGTGCTGAATTCCTTCTCGAACGAATGAAAAGCCATCAGTGAAAAGCACATAATCAGGATTACTTAAGGGGACGTCTAATAAATCAGAATGAAGTTTCTCTTGGGCCTCTACCAACTGACAGCAGTCATGATGAGGGTCCCCATCCTCAGGATTCGGAAGTAAAGTGGCTGGATTTAGAACTGTACATCACTGAAGTTGCATTTTCTGCTGCTAACAGCAGTACTTCATATCTGTTCAGATGCTGGTTAGAAAAATGTTGGGTGTTGTGTTGTAATAGGAGAGCTTTTATCGCATGAGGTACTTGAACCACAAGAGGGTGTCCTAACACTGTGAGACAGAGAACTGCTGCCCTCGCTACAAGATCTAGCTGAGCATAGTATGCTATGGGACGGTTGGAAATTTCCCACGGCTGAGTTAAGACACATGAAGCAATGCCTCGATTCTCATGAGTGAATAAGGTAAAGGGTCCTATCTGCACTTGCGTCTCAGCGCCACGGGGCACTCGCATAGATTTCCCAGTTACTCCCATAATTTTTTCAGTTCCTGAGACCGCAATTCCCGCCCTTTTTGGAGATTCTCCCAGTGAGGATAAATCTGCTCCCGTATCTATAAGACACACAAATTTTTTTCTGCTACTTGAAGTGGGACATAAGGGGATGA
>NW_005846239.1:0-727 GCF_000455745.1 Alligator sinensis
TTTAGAGCCAGATCAGAATCAAAATAATACCAAAATTCGGAACCACCACTGAAATGAGGGCAAAGAACAAGATTTGGGGGCTCCGTTTGGGTTCCAGGAAGGAGAAACCAAAGTGGGATGTAACTTCTGGGTTTAAGATGGGGGGGATTTTATTTAAAGTACTCTGATTTTTTTTTTTTTGGTTTTTTCCCAGCACATTTTAATGAGGAAAGAGCAAGTAAAACACGGCAGGTGAGCCATCAGTATAAATAAGATGAGTCCAGTGCACTGGCTCTGTTGCAGGGCAGTGATTCCTGGCCGTGGATCACAAAGCTCGCCTTGGGCATGCAGGCCTGGTGTGGCACATTTGAGAGCCACGCTGTTGGGAAATGGGGAGGCAGCTCTCATTTGGTAGGTTCATTGTGAGGGACTCGGGTCTTTCCATTCTATGAACTATTTCCAAAGGGAAGGGTTCAGATGATGAGCAGGGCATAAATGCAATACCGCAGCTGGCAAAGCAAACAAAACTCTGGCTTGCTCGAGATGCGTCGGTAGATGCAAGACCCAGGATGTCATCCTCTCGCTGTACTCGGCCTTGGTGAGGCCGCAGCTGGAGTACTGCATCCAGTTTTGGGCTCCACAATTCGGGAAGGATGTGGAGAAGCGTGAGAGAGTCCAGAAGAGAGCCACGCTCACGATCAGAGAGGCTGCAAGCTATGGGACTCTTAGCCCTGAGAAGTGCAGGCTC
>NW_005846240.1:0-727 GCF_000455745.1 Alligator sinensis
TTTTTTAAAATGTGTGATTTATAGTGTCAACAATACAATGGCTCTGGGTGGGTGATGAGATCAGTAGGGACGTACAGTAGTTAAAGTGACACCTGAGTATTATTGTTCCCTTACAAGGTTTAGCAAATAAAAATCGTCTGATCTGTTGCATTTATACACTTTGGAGTCCGGCTGCTTGCTGCTAACCAGCATAATAGAAACCAGTTTCTAAGAACATGAGACGTGGCAGCTTCATACAAAGCAGCAGCTGTCACATGATGTGCCCTACTTAGCAGTTACCACATTTAAGCATCAGGACAGGTGTGCAGCTCTGGTAGGTGATAGCCGGCAAGGTATAACCTGTTGCCATGTTATTGCCAGGAGCCCTTCTCAGAGCAAGTCCTTTGTATGGATGAAAGGTAAGAACCTTTTGCAGCATAGCAGATCATGTATATAATATATTTATCATCTAAACAGCATTTAGATTTGGCCCCTGACTCCGTAAAAGATTCACCTGCCTTTACCAACGCAGCTATTAACTGTCACAAAACCCCCGGTACAAGTGGCAGATGTTTGTGGTTAGATTGTGGTTCTTCTGTGATCGCAGCAGAGCAGAAGGGAGGGTTTGAGCAAGCTGAGCAAATGTAAAACCCAGGTGATACTGCGTTTAGTTCCCTGATGGGAGAAAACTTTCTCACTGGGAGGGTAGTCAAGCATTGGAACAGGTTGCCCAGAGGTTGTGGACTCT
>NW_005846241.1:0-726 GCF_000455745.1 Alligator sinensis
CAGAAGTGCCACAGTGGGCACTTCCAGTTCCATTTCATCTTACAAGGCAGCATGTCAGTTAGTAGAACATGCCAGCTTGTAAGATGCCAGCTAACAGAACTTTTACTGTATATGGAATAGAATGGAAGTTGATAGTAATGGGTATAAATCAAAAGTAATTGTAGATAAACTGATAAGGCAAGCAAAAGAACACAAAGAAATATCTAAATCAAGCAGAATTAAAGATAAGTAGGAAAATTTTAAAATATATTTGAGACAAAAAGAATATAAAAATGAGAATTAAGTGGTAAAGCTGTCAACATTAAGGATGGAAAGGTGGATGTGTTCAATAATTTGTTTTTGCTCTATATTTGGAATAATTCGAGTGATGTATAATTGTATTATATGCTGATAATAAAATACTTTCCTGATCAAGAGCAACTCAGAAAGATGTTAAACAGCAGGAACTAAAGTTAGACATTTTAAATCTGTAGATAAATAAATAAAGATTTAGCAAGATTGGGCAGAAAATTGAAGCTAAAAAAGCTCAAATGCTAAATAAAGCTCCAACTTGGAACAGTAATAATTAACCACACAAACAATTTACCTAGGGCTGTGGTGGTTTCTTCATCACTGAAAATACTTTAATCAAGGTAGCATATTTTTCAAAAAGTTAAGTTGTAGTTAAAGTAGCACTGTCCCTGATTCAATTCGGCCAAAATCTGAATCTGAAGATTCAATGCTGAT
>NW_005846242.1:0-725 GCF_000455745.1 Alligator sinensis
AGGGCGGGGGCGGGGTGGGCTGCAGCCAGTCAGTTGCTGAGCTTTATTACCTGTATTATGGTAGCATCCCTAGGGGTGGGGGCGTGGCCAGTCACTTAATGGGCCTCTTTGGGTAGCACCCAGCAGGAGAGAGTGTGTGTGTGTGTGTGTGCGTGTGTGCAGGTTTTGTGTGTGCGTTCTTGTGTGTGGCAGTGGGGAGGGTACATGCTTTATTAAGTGTATTGTGGTAGCACCCAGTGGGTGCCGTGGGGTGTGCTGTGCTTTATGACCTGTATTACGGTAATGCTCAGTGGACATGGGGGAGTGCAGCTGGAATCTCGCTGTGCTTTATTGCCTGTATTAGGGTAATGCTCAGTGGGGGAGTGTATGGAGGGGGGTGGAGTGGTATCTCCTTGCACTTTATTCTGTACATTACGGTAGCCCTGGGCAGACGCAGCTCAGTGTGGGGGCTCCCAGAGGCCCGGGCTCTGCCATGGAGACGCGCGTGTGTGCATGTGCGTGCATGTACAGGCAGGTGTGCCTGTGTGTTCTTGCTTGCATGTGTGCATACATGTGTGGGGGGTTGTGTGTGTGCATGTCGATGCATGTGTGCGTTGCGTGTGTGCAGAGACGTGCCACTCCCTGCCCCAGCACAGCATGGGGAGGCCATGTGTGAGCCTGGGGGTTGCCAGGGATGGCCCTGTGACCCACAGGTGCACAAGTGCGTGCACACATGCACAAGTGCA
>NW_005846243.1:0-725 GCF_000455745.1 Alligator sinensis
CTAAAACACCTACCACTGTCCCTCACCATCCTCCTGTAAAAGCTGAATCACATCCCCATTCTTAACCAGCAGATCTTCAGATCCTCCTTTCTTGCAGTCTGCTAGGGCTTTGTATTTTCCTGGAGACTGGAACATTAATACAAAATTACTTTGCACAAACTCCTTTTCAAAACACTGCCTAATTAATTGTTTTGTAAAGTAGAGTCTTTATATATGAGTGCCACAGGGAAAACGGTAGTCCTTTGGCTCCTTCAATAATAAGCAATCAGGCAACAACGAAGGAGATAAGTATGTGCGCAGCTCTCTTTCTTAACACTTCCAAAACACATTTTTATCTGAAAAAGACAATTAGTATAATATATGCAGCAACTGATAACACGCTATGAGAGCAAAATCCATTGATGGTGAGAACCACTTGCTTCCCCACCCCCGTCCTTCCTGCAAAAAAACATTTAGTACCTATGAAAAAAATGCTGTTTTTTTCTGGTACTATTTGGACTTGCCACATTTTATGATTTTTCTGTAGCAAGTCACAATACATTAGACATTGTGGCATTAATACAGCAGATTACAGATGGCACTGCAAGATAGCTTAGCTACTGATGCAATTAGAGGTTCACCCTGTGCTTCTCTCCTAGTGTGCACAGTAATAAAATGGGTTAAAGGAATAATTAAATAAAAATGAGCTGCTGTGTAGAATGACCCATTGTTTGGAAACAGAATTA
>NW_005846244.1:0-724 GCF_000455745.1 Alligator sinensis
GAGATGAAGATGGAGCAGTGAGGAGAAGTGTTGGGGGAAGCAGGTCCATAAGGGACATGTACAGAGGTAGTGGGGCAAGTTAAGGAAGAGGGGAACTTAAAGGAGGCAGGCAGCTGTGCAGCAAGAAGATCTGGGGGACTGCATCTTTCTCCCCCCAGCTCCTACATTGTGTGCATCCTCTTTCAAAAACTGTCCTCTCGGAGTCTGTGTTAGTCATTGCATGGTTCCTGCATCCTCTCCCCAGCTTGTTAGCTTCTGGGTCCCAGGGTGATGCCCACTGCTTCGTGGGGTAAGTCTGGCCTATAATCTACAGGCACAAAAGTGGGAAATAAGATGCTGTAAGTGGATTAACATGAAGCCAGCGGATTTTGATGGCCTGAGTCATTGTCAATGGGACAGGAACAGAGAATGGGAAAGGTAGGTTGAGGAACGTGGGGAGGAAGGGAAAACTATGCTTTTAAATGATGCAGCTCCTGAAAGGCCACCTTGACTCTGTCATAGTTGCGCCCTACCTCAGAACAGCACCACCCTCCTTACCACCACCTCACCCTTGGGCTGGAACAGACACTTGAGGAGCAGAGCACACGAGGACTGGAGGACAGTCAAATATCTTCTCTTTGCTAGGGTAAAAATTGGGTTTAGGCCAGGCCTTGTGAAGAGGCCCTACACTCAGCTCCACAGTCACTGGACACAGCTACACATGCACTTTAATGTACATTAGCCT
>NW_005846245.1:0-724 GCF_000455745.1 Alligator sinensis
TGACTTGAAAACATCCAGTTTCTCTAAGTAAACTCTGGCCTTTTCCTATTCTAGGCTATTCATTTCTTCCCCTATTCTTACTGCCAGCTATGCTTGTTATCTGGTAGCTGACCTTACTTGTGAAGACTGAAGTAAGACAAATTAAAACACTACAGCCTTCTCCATATCACCCATTATTAGAATGCTCTCTACATTCAGTAAGGAGCAACACTTTCCTTGGGCTTCCTTTTACTTGTGAAATAATTACAGAATGCTTTATTCTTGTCTATACATTTCCCCTGCTAATTACAACTTTATCTGTACCTTTGCTTTTCTGATGTTCTCTCCTCATGCCCCTGGCATGTTCATATGCTTCATATCTAGTAAAATGGAAAACCTTCCACTTTCTGTAAAGTTGCTTTTTGAGTTTCAACTTCATAGCAGACAACCACTGTGACATCACCTTACTGTGCTCCTATTTCACCTTGACTGAGACTTTCAATATTCCCACCTCCCACTTCATACTGCACTTCAGAACAAATATATATTATAAATGACCTGTTCAAGAAGAACAGGCAAGGGGAAAAAAGGAGATGGTACGCACACGCCCACTCACACACATATCAGTTCTAGCATGTCAGGTGTTTGCTATTCAGCCAAATGACTTTAGTAAGACTTCTGATAGCTTGTTTGCAAGCACGTTGTGGGAAACTAAGGCAGTATAGGTTGGATGAATGGACTGTAA
>NW_005846246.1:0-724 GCF_000455745.1 Alligator sinensis
TTAACAAGCACTTTTTATGTCCCAGGTCTGCCAGTTCCTGAAAAGTGGGGCTACCACAGTGTGGAACGCTCCTCAGGAGACCCCGTATTCCTACAAAGGAAATCAGTGGATCGGCTATGACAACCCGAAGAGCTTTGCCATCAAGGTGAACCATTTTCTATATCCTCTTTGTGTTTTTAGGTGCAGCATTCACTGTACATCAATAATGTATTGGGGTAAAGTGCACCATTCACATAGAACATGTATTGCTCTAGTTCACTCTGAACCTCATCCAAAGACAAAAGAAGTCAAGCAGAGCCCACAGGAGGCTTCAGTTCAGGTCTTGTGCTGCCTCTTGCCTCACTGACTGCTTGAGGGCTTTTAGGCCTGCTGATATAATAGGGACCACTCATGGTCACAATGACTGCAAAGTCTTCAGATTAGGTGTACATGCAGCATGAAGGAATGCAGAGGATGCCTAAGACACCTAAAAACCTTTACACCATCTGTTACAACTCTGTCTTGCATGATTGTCCTTCACAGGCTAAGTGGCTGCTGGAGAACAAGTTTGGAGGTGCCATGGTTTGGGCTATTGACCTGGATGACTTCCTCGGCACGTTCTGTGGGGAAGGCAAATACCCTCTGATGAATTCCTTGAAATCTGCCCTTGGCGTCACCACCCCCAGTAAGTAGACACACACAGCCCCCAGGCCTGGAGCGAGCTGCCCGGCAGCCCTCAGCTCGT
>NW_005846247.1:0-723 GCF_000455745.1 Alligator sinensis
CGATGGAGAGTCCACGACTTCCCTGGGTGTCTATTCCACTGCTTCACTGCTCGAACAGTGAGGATTTTCCCGAGATCCAACCTAAACCTATTTTGCTGCACCTTCAAGCCATGGAATGGATCAGGAAGGAGACGTTCCCAGACAGGCTCCAGATTTTTGAGCCTGAATACCCTGATGGGAGGGGATGGAGGGAACACAGGCCGGAGGCACAGCCCGAAGGGGCACTGGGAAGCAAATGGAGACATCCTGTAGCTCATCAGACAGCAAACCCAGATACTTCAAACTGCTATGGACTGTGGTCGCCAAATGCCAATGTGCGGGCAGCCAGGACACTGCAGGGATGCTCCTCTCTTCCCCCCAGCCCCTGTGCATGTGGTGGAGAAGGGCCGTGAGCTGCCCCGGTGTGCAGAGTGGCTCTGCCTTGGCATCTCCTTTTCTCAATGAGTCTGTTACCGATCCCAAAAAACATTCCACTTGCCAAGCCAGAGCTTGAGGTCCGCTTCCTCAAGGTGGGGCATCCATGCCATCTTCATCATATGGGCACACAAGAAGGAATCTCTAGGGAAATGCCAGCAGGATTTTACCAACCTGCCATCCCCTCCATCAAACTGTCCTCTGAATTCTCCACGCAGCCGATTCATTTCTTGGATGCTGCTGTGAACGTTTGCAATGGCCACCTCGCCACCGCATTGTATCAGAAACCAACTGACCGCTACAGCTACC
>NW_005846248.1:0-723 GCF_000455745.1 Alligator sinensis
CTAGTCATAACCACGATGTAAAACAGCAGGAACTCAGGAGCACATTCACATAGATGAACTGGTCTGGACCTGGTGTCCTGCGGACCCTTCTTTTATCTATGAGGTGTTACCACACTTCTTTCAGGCCATGTACCATAGGTCCTCTGCAGAGAGAAAAGTCTGAGGATGCCTTGGCGGATCTGCTTTGTTTTGATGCTGTAAATGATAGGATTCATCACCGGTGGGACAAGCAGGTAGACATTTGCCATCAGAACATGAACCACAGGGGATGTGTGTTGGCCAAACCTGTGAACGATAGATACACCAGCCATCGGGATATATAATATTAAGACTGCAAAGATGTGGGACAAGCAGTTGTTCAGAGCTTTGAGACATTCTTCACGGGAGGCGATGCTCAGGATGGTCTTGAAGATCAAGATATAGGAGGCAAAAATTAGCAGTGAGTCTAACATGAAAATGAGGATGGCTAACGATAATCCATACACTATATTGAACGTGATGTCTGCACACACCAGCTTCATCAGATCCTGGTGCAGACAGTAAGAATGGGAGAGTGCATGGGACCTACAAAATGGTAACTTTCTGAGCACAAAGACACCAGGCATCACGATGAAGACGCATCTGCCCAGAATGGCCAAGCCTATCTTGGCTATTCTGCTGCTGGTCAGGATGGAGGCATATCGCAGAGGGTGGCAGATGGCCACGTAGCGGTCAAAGGCCATG
>NW_005846249.1:0-723 GCF_000455745.1 Alligator sinensis
AGGGAGGTGATGGCCTTGCCCTCCCTCGGAGAAGGAAGTCAGATGCTTGTTTGCAAAAAAAGATGATGGAACCTAGGTCCTCAAACTGGGTGTGGACACACAGGCCAAACCCTGCCTCCATGATCACCGGTCCCTATGTGCTAAGTCCTGTGCTTACCTTGTGCTGTTGTAAGCCCTGGAGGGAGGCAGCTATTGACTCTGTTGGGGGGCCTTGGCTGGAGATCTGCAGGGTTGGGGAAGGGACTTGTCCTAGTGCCCAGTTGAATGAATTCTGGGCTTTCACTTTCCTCCAAAGCATCAGACTGGCCCTGGCTAGAGACGAGACACTGGATGGGGTTGGCAGTGCTCTGAGAAACCTTCCTTGGTGCCTGGCTGATGTCAGCTGCCCAGGGTCAGAGAATTGCCAGATACAGGTCAGGTCAGGAAGGCCTGGGAGAGGCCTTGGTGCATCCTCTGCCCTTGCAGGGGCCTTGCATCCTTGCTGTGAAAATGGTCCCTGTGGGGCTCATCTTGTGCCAGGAAAGCTTCCTCTGCCCTAACAGTGCCTGCTCCTAGCCACGACGAGAACTTTGCTCACAACTATTGTGAAAACTCAGATGCTTCAAAGCCAGTTAAGACCAAAGCCTGGTTCCCTTCCCAGCATTGAGATCGATTTGGCCAAGCAGTTTCTCTTGGCATATCCCAGTATTGGAGCAGGTAGGAAACAGGCTGCTTCCCTGGGGC
>NW_005846250.1:0-723 GCF_000455745.1 Alligator sinensis
CTAAAGCATGGCGCAGTATGGGCAGTTACTGCGTCATGCACATGGCACATGCCTAGATTTCACTTCTATGGCAAGGTAGCTGTTGATCATGTGTATACACGCATAATTGCTACATCACCATAGAGTGCTTTAGGGCGATATGTGGATGTGCCCGTTGAACTGTCCTGGGCCAGGGGAATGTGGCTCCATTGTCTGTTTTACAAGCACATGTTGCTTCTGATTTGCTGGTAATGTTAGGGATCCAGCTAATTAAGCAATTTAAAAAGAACTGGTGGAATATTGACACAGTACTAAGTACCTGGTGGTCTTAAGTCATCTTTTCTGGGGCATGAGCCAGTAAATGGGACAACCTGACTGCCTTCATGCACTACCCTTTCAGGAGAGTGACCCTGTTTGATGGATTGCAAAATTCTGTACAGATTTTGGGGAATCTACTGAGTTCAGAAGGGAAAAGCAAATAATTTGTTTTGCAGGCAGCAGATTGGGAAATGTAGAAAGAGTTTTCTCTCCTTCCATTGAAGAATGTCAGGTATTTCCTAAGGGGAACATCCTAGACACTGGGCATGTCTACATGTGCACCCAACTGCATAGTCATTACTGCGATGAGCTGCTGCACAGTAGCAGTGGTGTTACAGTTCATGCCTGCTGATGCTACATAATGGGAGCGGTGAGCTACATCACCATAGCTTGTCACTATGGCGACATAGTGTCTTATGTAGACAA
>NW_005846251.1:0-722 GCF_000455745.1 Alligator sinensis
TGGCGACTCATGTTCATTTTTGTGTCGACTATGAGTCTGAGATCCCTTTCTTCTGCTGTGCTACTTAGAATGGCATTTTCCAGTCTATCGGTGTATTGGTGATTCTTTCTCCCCAGGTGCAGCACTTTGCAAATATCTTTGTTAAATTGCATCCTATTCTGATCTGTCCACTTTCCCAGTCTATCTAAATCCTCCTGAATTTGCTCCCTACCCTCTAGTGTGTTTACTATACCCTGTAGTTTGGTGTCATCTGAAAATTTGGACAGAGTGCTTTCTACACCCTCATTCAAATCACTGTGAAAAAATCCATGTTACAGCTATTTAGTTTACTTGTAATCATTGGGTACTATACTGTGTTGAAAGCCTTTTTAAAGTCCAAGTAAATAACATCCACCTCTACTCCTGCATCTAAGCACTTTGTGACCTGGTCATAAAAAGAGACCAGGTTAGTCAGGCAGGATCTGCCTGCTATAAACCCATGCTGAATGCCCCTTTATATAGCATTACCCACTGGCCCCCCAGAAATGTGATCGTTTATGATTTTTTCTAAGGTCATGCCAAGAAGAGAAGTGAGGCTAACTGGCCTATAATTACCCGGGTCCTCCTTTCTCCTCTTCTTGAAAATAGGACAATGTAGTGTCCTTGAAACTTGGGTTATTCTTCCTGCTGCAGCATGTTGGAGGAGACTCGATGACTTGGGGACCCCCTCCCTGGCCACTTTC
>NW_005846252.1:0-722 GCF_000455745.1 Alligator sinensis
AGTGCAGAGGGGTTCTTGCATAATGTTGAGGCTTCAGTTCTCATCCTTCCGCCGGTGGAAGTCATAAGCAAGAGAAACTCTGATACTCCTTCTAACCTTACCAGCTTTAGTGCAGCTATTGCTTATCATTTCTTACATTCGTGCTTAGATGCATCGACCGAGTTCAAGACCTCGGTCTGTTCGGTGCTGTGCATAGATGTATTAAGAGAGTCCCTGTCCCAAAGACTTTGCTGTGCGAGTAGCTGAAACAGAAAGCCGTGGAGCAACCGTCCTTATTTGTGTCATAAAGGGGACGAACAGAGGCAGAAAGAAAAAGCGAGTGCCAGATGTGGCATGAGGAGCTCTCGTGTCAGAGACGTGGGTTTACATGCAACAACAGCAGTCCTCTTCGAGGGTGCTAGTCCTAATTGCCACTCTTGTGAGAGCAGAATCAAATCCTGGGCATCCTGTGCTCCGCTCCCTTCACTTCTGGGAGTGTTCGGTGCTGTCTCAGACGTGGTACCTTCAGGCACAGGCTAGCAGGGTACCAGCTTGTAAAGCATTTAGCCATGTAAAATGTAAAGCATTTAGCTGTGCAGTTCCAAATCAAGGTTGTATTTTCAGTCCCTTACCTTAGGTCCTTGTATTGAGGCATAACAAAAGCTAAACAGTCTGAAGCTATAACCCTCAGGGGACTAGAATGAAACAGTGATGGCAAAGGTGATTTAACACCCCCCCCCCCC
>NW_005846253.1:0-722 GCF_000455745.1 Alligator sinensis
CCTGCTCCATCCTCCAGCACCTCTCTTTTCCTGCGTCTGGGGACCTCTTTTACCAAAGAGAAAGGGACAAAGCAATATCATGGTTGTGAATAGGGGGGATGCCTGTAGGGAACACGTGAGAGCAGAAACATGAGAGTGCCTTACAACTTCCTGAGAAAATCTGCTGCAAAGGTCTACAAAATAGGAATCCATCGCCTACGGTTCCAAGATCCTTCGGGCTCCAAGATCCTTAAGCAGTGACACATTCTTGGAAGAGCGATAGACCCGAGAGGAGGCAGGACGTGGGGTGGTGCTGCTGGCCTTGGGAAGGCTGATATTTTTGGACACAGCAAGTCAAATGTTGCTGACTGTGGAGCTTTTATTTTTGTTCCCGAGGATGGGGCCGTTGTAGTTTAGAGCATAAATAATGATGATCTCTCCCGTGCAATGCGCTCTCACTCCAGTGCCTGGCCCTCTGTCCCAGCCCCCGCTCCCTTCAGCGGGGTCAGAGAAAAGGGGAGGGGGGTGTCTTTGGCTGACATGAGCCCGCTGGGGAGGGGTGAGAGGAAGGGGGTCTCGGGGGCTGGGTTCAGAGCAAGGTTAGCCAAATATCGGATAAATTAAGCAAGGGAAACAGACAGCTCGGCTCACAGTGAACTTTTCACCCAGCTAACCTGTTCCTCACCCGGCCCGGCACAGGTGGAGTGCAACTCCAGTCGAGCTCAGACCTCGCTCCCACTGCC
>NW_005846254.1:0-721 GCF_000455745.1 Alligator sinensis
GTGGGCTCCACCAATCAAACAGCAGACCCGCAATCTTGTATGTAACTTCAGAGAATGTTTAATGTTTCTGATTTAAAATGTCATCATGGGACCAGTAATTTTAGTTTACTGGTATAATTGTTGAGAAAAACTAACAAGGTAAGCTAAGTTTTATAGAAAAAAGATCAAGATAATGTCAGCCACTGGCACAGAACGTGTACACAGGCTCCAGTTAATGGAACCCAGGGAACAGAAAAGGGAAAGACCAACCAAAAATGGCCTAATGTATACACTGTAAAAATTAATGTGGGAGGCAGAAACAAAAATCTCAGCCTATGGACAAGACTGCATGGTATATGGAAAATGGAACCACTTCCCTTTCCAATGCTACAGGTGTAAATCAGCAGAAAGTAGCAGCACAGGGCAAATGCTGCAAACATGGAGGGGGGACCCCTTATGGGAGCTTCCTCCTGCACTTGCAGACATACATCCCTGCAGAGGGATTCCCCAATGTGTAGATCTGTGCCCTGACATGAGGGGTTTGTCTGAAAGTGGAAAGGGATGAGGTCTAGTGCAGACAAGGGAAGGCCTAATTGAGAAAAAGGGATCCCCTATAGGAGTTTCTCCCTCCAAGCTTGCAGATGTGCCTGCCTGAATCCCCTCCAGGGGTTTCCCCCACTCCTCAACATAAGAGGGCGCATCTATAAGTGGGAGTTTTCCTCCCACGTACAGATGCATCCCA
>NW_005846255.1:0-721 GCF_000455745.1 Alligator sinensis
AAGACCCAGGCTTGCTCCCAGGGTGGCAATGGCAGGTAATACTGGGGTGCACTGGACAGGGAGGAGGAGGGGACCCCATTGCCCACTCCAGTAGGCTCATGACAGGCTCGGGCCAGATTAGAGACAGAAGGAGCTGAAGCCCAGAGGGACTCAGGAGGACCCACAGTCACAGGGAGGTCAGTGGCACAGCTGGGCCATGGGCCGGTGTTCCCAGAGCCCCACCAAGCACCTCCTGTGCCCTCTCACATGTGCATACAAGGAAACTGAGGCAGGGAGCGCAGCCCTAGGCCCTGCAGCAGCTCTGGAATAGACCCCAGCTCCCGGCTCCTTGGTCCAGACCAATCCTCCGCCACTGCATTGTGTGGCATCCTTGTCAGCACTCCCTCTACTGTCAGCTGCTGTGGACACAGCCACACGCCTGGAGAGCCTGAGCATACTCAGGGGATGCCCCAGACAAGCAGGAGGCTCAGTGTGTTGGGATGGGGTTGGGAAGCCCTTTAATCAGGACTCCTACTCCAAACAGCCCTGGACCCCGCTTGGGAGCTGAGAAAAGCACCGACTTGAGAGAGGTGTGTCCCGCGCCCCCAGCAAACCCCCTGCCCTCATCTTGGCCCCCTTCCTGAGGTGGACTCCTCGTGGTGAGCATGTCTCGGCTTCCTCCTGGTGAGCATGTGCACGGCCAGGATCCCGGGGACCAGGACTGCCAGCACCCCCAGCAGGA
>NW_005846256.1:0-720 GCF_000455745.1 Alligator sinensis
ATAAAGAAAGCTGCCAAAGAGTGTTATAATCGACAAGGATGGGACTCAAACCCATGCATGCAGAACAAAGGATTAGCAGTCCATTGCCTTAACCACTCGGCCACCTTGTCACAAGAGTAAGTTACATGGCACCGATTTTCCAAGGGTACAGAGTGTCCCAGTTCCAGGTAACTGTCTTTCACATAACACATGAAACATGCCAACTATGAAGCTTCCAGTTAAGGGCACTTTTATGGAAGGACAAGTAGCCCTTCACCTCCCTCACCTCCAGTCTCCCTCCTTATCTCTGGGATACAGGTGAGGCTATATGGAGTCGGGGCAGGTGTCAATGAGCTGGAATGAAGAGGCTGAACTCCACAAGCAGCAGTTTCTGCTCTATCTTGTAATAATAATAAAACAGCCCTTCTTCTGACTAAAGCGAGTCTTCTGCCCTGTGCAGTCCCCTGTTCAGGTGAGTTTCAGCCCTGTGGTGGGTGCATTCATGTTTCCTGGGATACCTGTGTTGTGCTAGGGGATAAAAAAAGAAAGACAGAAAGGGATTTTCAGAAGCCAGGTTGCTGAGTGAACAGGAAGAGCCTGTCACTAGGAGGAAAGGTAACCCGGCTCCTTGAAAGAGTGACGGGAGTCAGGCTGATGACAAGGGAGGGGGAGATTTATGGACAGCTGACTGAGGGGGAGAGGTTCCAGTCAGTGCTTTTCAAACAGTTTGGGTCCTTTGTC
>NW_005846257.1:0-720 GCF_000455745.1 Alligator sinensis
ATATGGGTGCCCGCTGCTTTTTCTTTTAAATCTGAGTGTACCCTTGGGCACATAAATGTTGGGAACCCCCTGGTTTACAGCATTCAAAAACTGTGAGGACAAAACATTAGGAATGAAAACTACATCAATGATCTTAACAAACAAGGGGGACAAACAGGGATCTCTTATGTGGCTACATGAGAGAACGGAGAACAGGTTCAGAGGTGGACCAGAAGTTTTCCTGGCATCAGACCCACATTTGTATGTGCAACCATCTTCCAGTGATTTTACTGTGTGTACAATACAGCCTCCTGTCCTTACAATATGCCACAGAAGAATTTACAACTATTTACTCAAACCTGGACTAAAGCTATGAGAAGTGTAGAGAATGATCACACATTTTCATGTTTTTCACTGTTCAAGGGGACTCATTTCCTTTAAGAGAAAGAAGCCAACAAGTCGCAAGAAAACGAGAGAGAAATGAGAAAGAGACGAGAAGGAAAAATGGTCTAATGGGGAGTAAAGATGGAGAATGCTAGATATTGCCTCTCTAATTTCTGCCATTCCAAGACTCCTAGTCTTCTGAGCATGGGAGGAAATTCATCAATAGCAATCTTCAACTCAGAGCCGTTTGACTTCAGACCTGATTTAAGGACGTGTATGGGACAACTACTTTACAATCTCTTATTTCCTTCACTTTTTAGTGCTAGAAGTATCTCACTTAAAGTTAAAAAAAACCCC
>NW_005846258.1:0-720 GCF_000455745.1 Alligator sinensis
ATATTTATATATATAGGTGTATATACGGTGTATATACCCTTGCAACAAAGGAAAGGAAGAGTAGCTTCCCCATTTTGGAGATAGGGATCTCAGATACAGACTAGGTTTCCATTGCCTAAAGCTGTAGGTGGTTGTAACCCTCGTCTATTGTCAAAGAGTGTGAAGAGAGCCCTTTAGTGCTCAGGCATGTTCATCAAGTGACCCGCAGTTAACTTTAATTTGCCTGATCCCGTACTGCTACAGTGGAGCTCAACTCCTCTAACTTTAAACCTAAGTAAAACGAGTTTGAAATTACAACCGTTTAAAAGCAGAATAGAATGGACAGACCAAACGGTTAGAGCAGATGCTAGAAAATGCTTTAACTGTTGGTTTGTCCCCAGCCTCACCCCCCACAGAACAGCTATAGGAAAGGCAAGACATGAACCCAGTTCCCTTCTGTCCCAATCAAGCAGCTTATGCAGTAGATGAGCCTGACTCAGGCTGTGCCACCCCCTCGCTCTGAGCTCAAGGCTGCAGTTCTCTAACTTGGAACGCAGTCACAGTTGAGCTGAATTGCTCAGCAAAACTGTTCTGCTTGTTCCCGTGTCCTCGCACCAGTCGCATCTTGTCGGTCAGACAGGCTTTGTACAAAACAATTTGCGATACAATCTCCATTGTATCTTCAAGTGCCTATAAGAGAAAAATGCACGTAGCAGCGTGTCAACACAAATCGGTAACCTG
>NW_005846259.1:0-720 GCF_000455745.1 Alligator sinensis
AGGCAGAACATGTCAAAAAACTGATTTTAGGAACAAATCAATGGTGAGGGAGAAGGCGACTGTAGACAGAAGTAAGTAGAGCTCCTCTGTGCAACGACTGGCGACCGATGATTGTAAAGCGCAAGTATTTTATTCTCTTAAAAAAAATAAAAATAAATAAAAATAAATACCACTGGGTCATGTAGTTAGAGAGCAATAATTCTCCAACATTATAAAGCTGTGCAGGGAGCCCAGCCTGTCTTATGGGGTGGGCAGCATGTCACTAGTAGATCAGTACAGACAGAATCGGGACCAGCTTTCCCAAACATCGAGGCGCCCGAGAGCACGCTGATGTCTTTGCAAATATCCAAGGGGTAAAACTAGAGAAACAAGGAAAGCAAGATCCCAGAGCGCCCCTGGACAGGGAGGGAGGGGCAAAGAGATTCTGTCATGTAGCAAAAATGCTAGCTAGTTTACGCCTATTTAACGACACTTGAACATGCATTTGAAAACGGGATCAAAAGTCACCGAGAAGGTGGGATTAGAATTAAAGGCTTAAATCTCGCTCCCACTGGAGTCAGCTACAAAAAACTCCCGTTGGCTTCAATAGGAGCAGAGATGTTAGATCTTGATTAGAAACAGGCACCCGTTCTAGGTTGTGTTAAGAAAAAGTTAAGTTTTAAGTTTCCTTCTTGGCCAATCTGAAGTCCTTACAACCATTTCTGGTCCTCGCTACTGCCC
>NW_005846260.1:0-720 GCF_000455745.1 Alligator sinensis
TCTGAAAGTTGGCAGTTGCTGCGGCGATGCAAAAGAGATTCACAAGGTAACACTAATGAATTTACTTAGCCAAAATCTGTTTGCTGCCTGCAACTAAAAATAAAGTCCCAGGTCAGAACAGCACTTAGACGCTTGCTAAATCTTGTGCCTCTGCCTATGTCTCGCCGTCGTGCTTTTACTGAATCGGAGTGTAACTCCAGAATAACCGTTGACTTCAGTTACTCAAGAGTCACTCGAACATATCCAAGATTAAAATTTGGCTCGGCGAGTATTTCACTGGCGCTAATAGGCAGAAACTATTTATGTTGCACATTTCCTGAACTTTTACAGGCCCTGTTAGCACTTTGTAAGGCAGAGGAGAGCTGGTGAGAAAAGTTAAAAAGTGCAGAAACTTAGATGAAGGACTTATTAACAGTTCATTTTCTTCCAAAAATAATTCTCACAGAGGCCATGTACATCTTTTTAAAAGAAATTACGTTAAAACAAATGGTGAATTTGTTTGTATTAAAACATTTAACGAGGAAACTTCAAGTATATAGCTGGCAAGAAATTAATATGCACCATGTAAAAAGAAAAATATTGCAGATTTTATTTTTATCCTTCCATTGACATCAATAAAAGTTGTATAAGGAGAGAATAGGAGCTATTCCTGTAAGCAATAGTGATAGCTGATGTGCTCATCTGTATTAAAATAAAATGATGGTTTTAAAAAAAAAAAAA
>NW_005846261.1:0-719 GCF_000455745.1 Alligator sinensis
GGAAAAAGGACCAAAGTAGCTCTAAGAGACCTTGAGCAGTTTGGGAAAGAGGTGCAGGATGGTCAGCATGACCTAGGAGATCTCTTCCAGGCCTGTGTCTTATGTTTAAAGCTGAAGCTCTCCACGTCTTTAAAAATATGGAGGCCCAGACACTGACTGAGAACAGAGGCCTCTTGCAGAGAGGGGATGGTCCTTGCACCCTCCCTTCTGCAGGAGAGGCAGATTCTCTCTTTCCCACATTATTTCAAATCTTAGTCATCCTCCCTGCCTCTTCCTCCACCACCCTCCCATGTCACCTAAGTTACTTGGAGAGCAGCTTCCCCTCACCTTCAGAATAATGTAGGCTTCTAAACCACGTGGGCACTTGTGAACTCTGCCCTGACTGGCTGGAGCACAACAGTGTGTGGACCTGGTACCAGAACAGACCTTTGAAGATGTAGGTTGAAGCCCTCGCTCGGCCATGGGCTCACTGAGTGACCTCCAGGCACCTACTGAATTTGCCAGTACGTGGTGACAGGGCCTAGAGCCCAAAGGTCAGATAAATGAGACACTCTTAGCTAGGACTGAGCACAAGAGGAGGAGCCCTGCTCCCTGAGCCTGAGGAGGAGGAAGCCAGGTGAATCTCTGAGGGCAGTCTCCCCAACTGGATCATCATCTCATCCTTCGAGGCCGTGGCAGGTGAGACAACCAGGTGATCCCACAGGCAGCCAGTGTGGGCC
>NW_005846262.1:0-719 GCF_000455745.1 Alligator sinensis
CACAAGGCATGCAGCCTGCAAACAGCCTAGCAGGCTTGGAAGCATCTGTTTGTCCTCTGAAGGTTTCTGTGCTGAATGTCTCCCGGAACTGGGTAGAAAAGTTTTGTGTCTTTACATGTGCTCACAATGGAAAATTGTGATGGGTGGATGGAGGGTGGGGGTCCTTGCCTTTTAGAAAGAAGCTTTTGCAGCTTTGGAAATCTCTGTGTAGGAAGAGTTTGCAGGTGGGGGCTGCTGCTTTGGTCTGGGGTGCATGGGGTGGGCAGGGGGAATTGGGCAGAACTTAGTGTTTCAGAAGGTTAAAACCCCTCAAACACACCACTGAACAGCAACGCGGGGACTGGGCTGCATGACTGTTACTTAAAGGGGGTTGTGCTTGTTGGAGCAGCTTGGTGGAGTTGCTCATCAAGGGCTGTCTCGGCCCCGATGGCGGGGTTGTATGAATCCAGGTCTGTGGGAAGCCCAGTTCCACGTGTTCTCCAGGCTGGCAGCCCAGCCCTGCCCCTGGCTCTGAGTTCCCTTGGAGCCAGACCGGGAAGTGCAACTACTTTACCCCATGTTCCTCCCCTGGGTTTAGGAATGTATTAACCCCTTGCTCTCTCCTGCTCCCTGTCTTTTCTCAAGTACTGAACTGTAGAGAAATTGAAGTGGCTGCAGCTACAGGGGAAATCAACCGTCTGGTTGGGATGAAATCACCTGGAAAGTGATACTCAGCTCTG
>NW_005846263.1:0-719 GCF_000455745.1 Alligator sinensis
TCTCTCCACCTGGGAAAGAAGTTGGGTGGGACGTTGCAGGCGACCCCATAGAATTGGTACAGATCTGTTGGGAAAGATCCAGTATTTATTTGCTAATGCAATTCAGCTCTTGCTGTAATGAAGGAGGCTTCGGTATATAGGAAGGCATTCTGCTGGGGAGGTGAGGAGTAGTTCATGCAGCTCTGCAGGACTTGGATCACATCTCTCTTAGCATGTGTGTCCAGGGGCACCCACTCGATTTCCACCCCCCACCAGTACATCATTAAGTTTTCCTGAATGATGCAGGTGACATTAGAGAGACGTGGCTGAGTTCAGCTCTTAGTGACATCTGTACAATTCTGGTATCAGCGGAGGGGCATGTGTTTCACTGACGGAAGAATCTGGCCTGAACCCCCAGAAAGGGAACTCGTTTAAGTGTCGATAGACCAGTGAAACGAATGGAGCCTGCCAGTTTGCTGTACAAATGCCAGCTCTTGGAAAGTATTTATGACAAGATTCCCAAATGGCCAACGCAGTTGTCAGCCCAGTGCACTCGTGCTTTCAGTTGCACACCAGGCGCTGGATAAAAGTCGCAACTTTTCAAATCAGTTTTCCGAGACAGTTTGCTGCTGGTTCAGAAGTACAAAACAAAGGCAGCTACACGTTTTTGGACAGTTTATGGGGGGGTGGGGGAGTAGAAACTTGTCAGCTGCACCTGAAAGCTTGCAAAGAACTTTTTT
>NW_005846264.1:0-718 GCF_000455745.1 Alligator sinensis
CTTCCGACCCTAACATCTATGAATCTATTACGTGTCTGAAACTCAGCACTTTGCAATCTTTTGCCCTAATAGTCCTAGTAGTGATAGTCTTTTGATGAGGGTGTCCACGGTATTTTGGGCTTTGCCGGGATCTTTGGCTCAGGTAAAAGAAGCGTTGCTGCAGAGCAAGTGGGGAAGGGGAAGTAGAGAAGGAAAAAATCACCCGATTGTCACCGGTTTGACTATAACATTTATTTATTGCTAAGGATATGAAATTTATAATGGTGCCAGTAGTAATAGGCATGCAAGGGAAAACAACAGGCCTGTGCGATTCGGCAGCGATCCAATCCGGCTTCAGATCCGGATGCTTCAGATGCCAGGGATCCGCTCCGGACTGGGTTTCTGCCTCGCTCTGGCTGCAGATCCGGCCATAGGGTATAATGGGGAGTCAATGAAATATATCTAACTTTGTTGTTTTTGTCTGATTTGGATGAAACTTTCAGGGATGGTAGTCTCTGGTAGGGTCATGAAGCCTGCCAGGTTTCCAAAGGATCGGTGCAGGGGTTTGGGGGGAACTGTACCCCAAGCTGTGGACAAGCAAAACTCGTGCCATGGGTGACCCTGTGCGTGTTGGGGCGCAGCGGGGTGACAGCTGCAGGGATGGTGGCCCCTGCTGTGACCACGACACCTGCCAGCTGTGGAGGAGAAATAAAAGTTATTTATTGGTAAGGATATGAAA
>NW_005846265.1:0-718 GCF_000455745.1 Alligator sinensis
AACCTGGGAGAATTCTCTCAGATCATTTGAATGTGTATGCAATGGTGTTCTCTGCTATTATGTAGTTAGGAATTAATTCTGATGTTACTTACACCAGTGTAAATCACCTGTAGATCGCACAGAACTAGTGGAGTTAAGCTGATACAAGTAAAATAAGGCCCTGACTCTACCTTTTTCATACATCACATTTCGTTCTTTCTTTAAAATTGATTCAAATAAACAGTAAAGAATTAACACAGCTGATATAATAATATATTGTAGATTTTGTAATTCCAGTGATAAATAGACTAAGATTTACAGTCTGCCCAGCCTTTATCAGCCAACTATGCTTTTTCCTTTCTATATATTTTTAAAAGCCCATTTTCTTTTAATCAAACCATTTTAAAGCCACCTGCAAGTGTCTGGTTACTTGGAAAATGATTATACCATGGATTCAATTTAATACTTCAGTATTCAATTCAATTATGTTAAGAAAATGCCATATTGCTGCTCACACATTGTCAAATAAATTTGTAACTTTTGGTTTATGAAGTAAAATTAAAACATAATTAGTCATTCTATTAAAGCACATAATTATTTTAAATCTAATGTTCTTGCACATTTACATATCGATTTTTGTAGAAGAAAGTTTGAGGGAAGTTGTTATTTTCATGGAAAATGTTGGTTATTTAATTCATACCCAGTGGGACACAATACCTGCACATGAAATGAATGGGAC
>NW_005846266.1:0-718 GCF_000455745.1 Alligator sinensis
TATGAATCTATGAAGGAGCCAAAATAATGAAAGCCACAAACTTATAGAAATTTCAGGGATTTTTTTTCCAGAGGCAGCTTCTCAAGTGCTCTTCTACCCATATAATAACTAGAGATGGGCGTAATACTTACATGCCCTTGAAATACTCAACATTTGAGCATGTTTTTCATTTGATACGAGACTGAGAATAGTCTTCTTTTTACAATAAGCCCATTTTATGGACTGAAAATTCTTTCTGTTCTGAAAAAATGTGATCTGTATGCAGCGGTATGTCCATCAGGTGCTATTTTAGGTGCTATACAACCATATTACAAAACAGCAGTCCTTCCCTCTCACACCTCCCGCTTTTTAAGCATTAAACGAGTTAGATTCTCTGAACAGCCAGAAGGAGGGGAATGGTGGTGGACTAGAGAAAAGCAATCCCCAAATAAAAATTCAACTCTCTTTCTAAACTCAAATTCTTATTTTCACAAAATTCAGTGAGGACATGATAGTTTGATCTGAAAATGGGCAATAAGGAGGGACCTACCTAAGTTGCAGCAAGGCGATAGGCTTTTCATGGCCCACTCGTATCATACAGAGCCAACTTTCTGGGCATTTTGTGGTGGCCCTACCCCTCACCACTCATTGGAGGAAGGGCCCTGGCAGCCCCACCCATCGCTGCTGATTGGCAGAGGGCGTCTTCATTTAGTCTACTCCTTTTTTTGGTTGATTTCAC
>NW_005846267.1:0-717 GCF_000455745.1 Alligator sinensis
TATTCTCTGTATGATTATGTGCTCTCAGCTCCATTTCTTGTTCCCAATAAAGATCGTGCTGCATCCTAATCCATATATCTGGTTTGACTTTCTCCTCCACTTATAAATTAAATATCTCTCAGAGTTATATTTTCCCCTTGTGAGAGGGGGCTTAATGATATACAACTAATGCCCTATTCAGGCCCATTAAAAACATGAAACTGGCCTCTTATTTGGCCCACAGCAGCCTGCAGGTTCCCACTACAGCGGTGATTTTCATACATGTCTCACTCTTTGAGAGTGATTCCTTGCACAGGGATCATCAGCCTCATTGTCACTGTCACCTCTGCTGGCTGACATTGCACTAGCAAGGTGGAGAAGAAAGGTCTGGAGGGAAACTGCCCCCTGTTCTTCCAGCCCCCGCTTAAGCCCCCAGCACCTCATCTCCACACATAGCCTTGAAATCCCCCTCCCCACCCCAGGCCACCCACCCCAGTGCAGGCTGACCTCTGTACAGGGGCTCCAGGGAGGTCCTGGTAAACCTACAGTTGTGGGACCCTGCATGGGGATCGTCTGTGGAAAGGGGCTGGGTGAATTTTTGTGCTCTGGTGGTACAGTACAGCCAAAATGACCTGAGTGGTGAATCTCTTGGCTCCTAAGCACAAGTACAGTCATGCTTGAGAGCATGCAAATGCAAGACAAATTGAGGGTTTGGACCAAAACAAATCTCATGAGGTT
>NW_005846268.1:0-717 GCF_000455745.1 Alligator sinensis
CCCTTCAGGGAGTTGAAAGGTGCTGTTTCCTCAGCAGTGTGTTCTGGTGGTTAACTTCACTTACAAGTTAATTCTTACCTGAAGGCCTGGTTCTAACGTCGTGCCCTTGGCTCTTGTTGTGCCTTTCTGGTGAATAGAGAAAAGTGCTCCTTGGTACTTGGGTCTCTCCTGATGAAGGTACAGAGGCACCATCAAGTGCCTCAGTGGTTTTGATAAACTGCTTGCATGCAAAATCTCTCAAGGCATGTTGTCCTTCAAAGTGGGGGGGAGCATAATACAGTGGTGTCCAGCCAGGTCTGTCCATGGGCTGGATCCTGTCCACAGATCTGAACCAGCTACATGGTGCTTGGGAATTTGGCAGCAGATAGATGGTGATAGTGTTTAATTGCCGCCACTTCCCCACTGCCAAATTTCCAGACCCCTGGAGAGCCCCACAGGCTAGCTGACATAGCTCTAAGGGCTGAAACAGGCCTGCAGCCCGGGGCTGAACACACTTGGCATAGTAGATTGACTGAATGATACACCTGAACCACAGACCCTTGTGTAAATGGGACGTGGCCCAGCTTTCTTTGTAGAGCTTGCATGCTACCTGCCTAGCTGTGCTCTGTACAGTGCAATTGCCAACTCCCTGCTGCTCCTTTTCAGCGGTTGACCTGCCCTGTGATGCATATTTGGCGCAGCGGGGAAATCCCCGGATCGAGTGGAAGTTTGAGAAGG
>NW_005846269.1:0-716 GCF_000455745.1 Alligator sinensis
TAATGAGGGGATCTGGAGTATAATGAGGGGGTACAGGGTCTAATGAGGGGGTCTGGAATCTACTCAGGGGATCCAGCTTCTAATGTGTGGGAACCTGAAATCTAACAAGAGGGCCTGGAGTCTAATGAGGGGGTCTGGAGTCTGATGAGGGAGGGGCTTGCAGTCTAATGAGGAAGTCCGGAGTCTAACAAGGGGGTACAGAGTCTAATGAGGGAGTTGGGAGGATTCTAATGAGAGGAGCCCCCTAATGAGGGGCCCTGGGAGTCTAATGAGGGGATATCTGGAGTCTAACGAGGGAGACCAGAGTCTAACAAGGGGGTATGGAGTCTAACAAAGGGGTACCTGGAGTCTAGCAAGGGTGTATGGGGTCTGAAAGGGTTGAGAACCACTGATCTACCCTCCCAAACCCCATTGCTTTTGGGGGCGGGGGGCACAACTAAGACAATGGCACCACCTTGTGGCTGCCCCCAGTTCTCCAAACACGGGAAAGCCGCCCGCTGGGTGGCACTGGTAGTATCCTGGATCTGGCCCCTGAGGCAAGTGTGTGTGGGGGAGGCAGGCATCCCAGCTGGTCCCGTGGCAGGGCTGGGGGGTCGGCCCCGGTGCTCACAGTCCGTCCTGGCTGGCGCAGCCCCAGGTCCCGGCGCTGAGCGTGCAGCTTTGCCTGGTGTTGCAGGCACTGCCCTCGCAGAGGAGGACGCTGCGGAGGTGGCAGG
>NW_005846270.1:0-716 GCF_000455745.1 Alligator sinensis
TTTATATACATTAGTACATGAAAAAATAAACTTGGATATTTCATGTGCATGAAAATATTCATCCTTCAATTTCTATTTTCTTAAAGGCAGTTTCTTAGTTTCAGAACATTTTAATTATGTAAAATGTGATACAGGGAAAATAACTTATCAAGGTGTGACATTTATTAGAATTACAGGAATGTCAAGAAATGTGATCTCAGACAGAAAAAGAAATATAGTTATATGATTGCATTTTAGGAGTTTAAAGGAATAAATATTTCACATTAGATTAAAATGCGAGTTTAAAAAAACAACTCAGAGTAAAACAAGCTCTCATGATAATATTAGAATAATCCTGAGGAACTCTTGTTGGAAATTATGTGGATTCCAATACTAAATTATGTCTCCTTAACGTAGCTTCAGTACCTTAAGTTTTGGATCTCTCAGACATGCAGGATTGATAGTAATAGTACAAATGATTTTTAGAAACTAAACGTTGAAAGGAGCTGGACAAAAATTTCTCCTATCCATCAGTTTCTAGCAGAAAATGGCCTTCACAAAATATCCGCTTTATCAAAATGGGCACGTGATAGACTCATAGGAACTGGAAGGGACCTCAAAAGTTGTTTGATAAAATTGCCTGCACAAATGCAGGAATGCTGCTTTTAAACGTACTCCCTCCCTCTCTCTCACACGTTTGTATTTTCTTTCATACCGAATATATATTTTGTGATATA
>NW_005846271.1:0-715 GCF_000455745.1 Alligator sinensis
TCCTTTTTATGCAGTTACAGTATAAAACAGCTGCAGTATAAATGCTGCAGTGCTTTCATTAGAGTGGCTTTCAGAGCCCTCTAATTACAACACCCCCCCACTCCCACCCCCAGTACTCATAGACTTTGGTGTTAGTTAAGCAGTCCCACTGTTACAGAAACCAAAGCAAAGCTGACTGCAAGAGGCAATCCCATCCAGAATCCATTATTGTTATGCCCCCCTACGTACTCCAAAGCTTTCTGGAAAGGGCAGTCACTAGATCAGGATGTATTCTCTCTCTACTTGGATCCAAGACTAGAATTGATTTTTAACGGACAAAGATTCCTTTCTCCAATAATGTTGTTTTGTTAAAAATCAAAATGTTCCACCAAAAACACCAATTCTAGCAACAAAGGTTGAAGGATTCTCAGTATCCAAATTGTGATAAATATGAGGCAAAGAGGGAAAGGGATTTAAGAATGGCCAATAATCTAGTAGCCAAAGGCACTCAGGTGCAGGAAATGTCAGGTCCCTCCTTTGCCTGGTTTAGAATAGAGATTTTAATATAGTGTCTTGTTTCCCAGTCCTTCTAGTAGCTATTATCTTGTGGTGCATGGGTATCTGTTCCTACTTTTTTTTGTTGTTGGCATATGTTAAAAGGTCTTGTTTTCATTATTTATCAGGGCTTAAGCACATTTCAGAACTTTTTTGGCTACACAGAACTGTCTTCCCACCA
>NW_005846272.1:0-715 GCF_000455745.1 Alligator sinensis
GGACATGATAGTCCCCCTTTCCGGAACTCGCCTGCCACACTTTTGCTAAAAAACCCAAAGGGAAGATGTAAAATTAGGGAGGTAGATCAGCTGGCTCTTACTGCAACGTAGCTGGCCATTTGGCCTCTTTGCAGGGCTTCTCCATCCCCATCACCTGCTCTTACCACTCCAGGTGTTCCAGGTGCCTTCTTCATCGAGGACTTTGTTTACTCTCTTAATCAGATATTCTACCTTAGTCCTTGGTGCCTGAAATGTCAGGAGTACTCAATGATAGGGTGCACCCTCCCAAAGGGTTTCTACAGTCTAGTAAGTCACAATATTGCATATTCCCTGAGTTCATCCTAGGCAAATAGTGCACATCCTAACTCATGGGCAATTGGGTTCTCAGGGCATCAGCCAGCACTGTCAGTCACTCGTCAATGTTCCTGGTGCCTTTGGACCTTTAATTATCTCCATACTCATAGGGAATTCCTTTGTCAGAGGGTTGGCCCTTATCTGTGCCCTGTTTTCTTCTCTCCTCCAGATAATTTTCCTGAAGCACCTTCACTCACAACTAAGAATCCCCATTGGATGCCAAAGAATCCTCTCGCACTCAGTCTCATGCCAGGTAAGTCAAATCTTTGCTCTTCTACTCGCTGCTGTCTCAGTTGGGTCAGGTAGACACTGCACCTCTGTGCAGTCGCAGGAAACTCACCCCTGCTGGCTTCCCCTCTCC
>NW_005846273.1:0-715 GCF_000455745.1 Alligator sinensis
AGCCCCGCCCCTCGCACACACGTGCACACACCTGTCTGCCTGCCGGGCCTTGCACGTTCCTCGTGCCTCCCCGCTCAGGCATGGTGCCCCTGCCCCTGGTACCCCTCCCTCCCTCACACGCCTGCCTCAGCCCTTGCCTGCCCCGGGCGTGCTCACGCCTGCCCTGGCGCCCTGGTGCTGCACACGTGTGCGGAGGCCCGTGCAGTCATGAGAAGCTGCAGGGCACTGTCTTTGCCACACAATGCCGCGCCCTGCGCCAGGCTCTGGGGCCTGGCACGCAGGAGCAAAACCGTCTGGGGCCCACTGCCCACCCGTGGTGGGGAACCAGCGCCCCCACCCAGCTGCAAACCTAGGCGTCCTGGCTCCTCCGGCGCCCAGCAGGACCCCCCACCCTGGGGAAGAGCCCAGGTGTCCGGCTCCCTTTAACCCCTGCTGCTCCGCTCCGCTCCTTTCCAGGGGAAGGTGAGGACCCTGGGGTCCCGGCTGCACCCGCTGCCTGCCCTATTGCCCCCCGCTCCCCAGGGGCAGATAGCACCCAGGCATCCGGGCTCTCTCCCCGCAGGGGCAACCAGCATTTAGGCGTCCTGCCCTCCTGGGGGCAAACAGGAGCAGGGGTTCAGCCCCCTCCCGCAGACTGCTCCCCCGCAGGGGCAAACAGGAGGCAGGCGTCCTGCCCCCGGGGGCAAACAGGACCCAGGGCGTCTCCCCCGCCCGC
>NW_005846274.1:0-714 GCF_000455745.1 Alligator sinensis
CAGAACTGGAGAACTTTACCTATGCCTGCACCCATGCCCACACTAGGTCTAGGAAGTGAGAAGCTGGGTCAGAGCCAGGCAGGCAGCTTTCAGCTGCACACTTGCTGCTGATCCTTCTCCTTGCCCTCCCAGCTCTGGTTCCAACACAGGCTGGGTGGTTTTGATGGCATAGCAGCAGCCGGATGGCTTTTCCCCACTGCTGCTTCCCCCAGTCCCCTGCTCCCCACAGTTTGTGGTGCGGGTGCAGCTTTCAGCCTGTGGGGAGCTATGCAGCCTGTGGGGCTGGGCATCTGCAAACTGCATCTGTGCCACCACTGTCCCTTTTCTTCCCCACCCCTACCCCTACCCCTTGTGGTGTTGGCACAACTTCCGCTCAGTGGGGAGCTGTGCTGGGCCAGGCTGCAGCTGGGGGCAGGAAGGGGAAGTGGAAAGCAGTGGCAGCTGTGTGTGAGCAAGTTTACAAATGTCTGGTCCTGGCACAGCTCCCTGTGGGCTGGAACCTGTGCTCCCAGTGCAGGGCACAGTGAGGGGCAGTGGCAATAGCATGAGTACAGCTCCCAGGTGCTTGGCCCTGGTGTGGGCATGGGGAAACTGCTACTGAAGCCCTGCTGGACCACAGTCAGCGTTGTTCAGCTCACAGCTTGAAAAATGTTGCCGGTCCCTGAGTTAGCAGCAAGCAGGAGGGAGATGCACCTTATAGACTAACTAAATCAG
>NW_005846275.1:0-713 GCF_000455745.1 Alligator sinensis
AGAGTGTTAAAGGGCTGTTCACCACCACCAAAGATGACTCCAGAAGCCTGCTGCATCCGCACATGATTGGTATGAAACCTGAGAACACCAGTATTACTGTCCTAGGGACACAGAGAACCAAAACCCACTGTGATGCAGGGCAGGGAGTGATGGCAACCACAACTCTAGCATGTGGCAGTGGCAAAAATTGATCCAGCAAAGTTTTGGATCTGGAACTGCTGCCACCTCCATCGCCACTTCCTCCTGTCTGGATACAGCCGGAGGCACAAGGTGCATTTGACACTCCCAGTCTAGGTGAAAAGACACTAAGGCCCCTGGTTTCCTTCCTGCTATGCACCCCCATGTGAACTTGGGAAAATTCACATTATGACTTGCCATCCCCATCTCATTCTGAACAGACATCACCATGCAGGAGACCTGCTCTTATGTGGAGCTTGGGGTCAAGGAAATCTTTACGGCTCTGGGGGCAGAGAAGCAAACTCCCTGATGAGCCATAGGCACTGCATGGGACACGACTTCCCTGAGTGAGAGATGCAAAACCCACCAGCACATCCCCACTGTCCACAACCACCCCCAACAGTGACCAATAGAGGCCGTAGAGCAGATGTCTAAGTGTGAGGATATGGGGTCCCCAGGCTGCGGGATCTCCTTCACACTGCACAGAAACTTTCTATGAAAAATGAGAGGGGAAACTGGATGCAGACCAGTCAGCA
>NW_005846276.1:0-713 GCF_000455745.1 Alligator sinensis
CCAAGGTCCATTGTGACTTCTGCTTTGAATTCACTGGTTGAGCTCTCCATGCGCTCTAGGGAAGAGGCAGGCCCCTAAGGGAGGGATCCTCAGAAATCAGCTGAGTGAGAAGCTGACCAAGCCATCCAGGAATAAATGCAGAGGAAAAAGGGTCTAATCTTATGCACCCACCTAGAAGTTGGTGCCTGGTTCTGGCCAAGCAAATGCTTCCTTCCACCCAGGTGCCTGAGCTGTGAGGCCTCTTTTGGAGTTACACACCTTAACTTGCTTTTCCCAGTCTGTGAACAACAGTAAGCCCCATCCACACAAAAAACAAGCACTGGGATGCAGGAACCTTAGGTCCAAATCTTTGCTCTGATTTGGGGAAGGGATTTTATCCACATTTTTGGTGTGCTATCGAACCCCTCTGGCTCTTGGTTATTCCAGGGTGGATTACTATCAGTGTCTCCTGTTAGAGATGACTGAGTATCCCCAGAAATTAGAACACTTCCCTGAGATGTGGGGTCAAGTCCCTACTCTGGTAAACATTTATTTAAGCAAAGGGAAACTGTTCCACCAGAACAGACTGAACAGACGCTCCAGAATACCTTTGTTATAGGTTCACTGAATTTCACCCCTTGGGGATGGTGCCTGCTGATTCCTTGGGTCCATTCTCAGAGCTGTGGACATTGTCTGGGGATCCTCCATTAAGTGTCCCTACTGTTTCCCCCATT
>NW_005846277.1:0-712 GCF_000455745.1 Alligator sinensis
TGGTGGGGCTGCTGCAGCTGCAGCAGAAGCACGACCTCAGAAAGGTGAGTCCCTGCAGCAGAGGCAGCAGCTCCAAGAGGCTGGGACCCAGCACCCTTCCCTACCCAAAACACTAGAGACACAGGGAGTTGTTCCAAGTCCCAAGTGCCTTTTGCATGGGGAAGAGGAAGGAGGATGGTCGGTTCCTGGGAGTCACAGGACTCTTGCCCCATGTATTTCTCCTGCGGCACTTTTCAGCCTCTTCTCCTCCCTCTACAGCCCCCTGGTCCAAGGACACTCCATCACTGCTCTTGCCAGAAGGGTTGTGCTCCCCTAGCTGGATCAGCTGCTGCCAGTGTCACTGGGAGCCACAGCCCCTAGGTGCCAGCGAGGGCAGCAGTTCTGGGACCCGCAGCCCCGGGGAGCAGAGATGGATGCGGAGGGGATGTGTGTGCAGAGAGACCCAGTGCTGCCCGTCCCCAGGTCTTCCCCCGAGGTCTCTCCCCATTACCTGGAGTCTGGCTGAGGAGCTGTCCGGGGCTGCCCCAGAGGGCTGGCTCCAGACACTGGAGTTCGCCCCACCCTGGGCTGGGCATCGAGGGGCTTTGATGAAGGTCTCTCCCAGCACAGCCCCTGCTCAGCAATGCAGCAGCAGCTCAGTCCTCAGCTCTCAGCTGCTGCAGCATCTGACCCAGGAAGCTCAACCTCCCCTGCACTAGGCAGAGAGGCAGGG
>NW_005846278.1:0-712 GCF_000455745.1 Alligator sinensis
TTTCAGGGTAATGACAAACCTGCGCACTACAGCTACCTGTAGTAAGCTAATTGTGCAGTAGATACTGCATAGTAACGCTTGTGCAAACACTGACTGGGAGCATTTGCTCCTGGTCAGTCTACGCAGCAGGGAGCCATAGGGGCAGGAAGTCCTCTGTCCCCAGCCCTGGTGCTGCTCAGCTATCTCGCCCCCCCTATAACCTTGGCCTTGAAGCCAATCAGTACTGGGATTGGGAAGCTCTCAGCCTCCTCTCCTGGCTCCTGGGACATACCTGGCAGGTTTGGAGAATGAGCAGGGGCTGGAAACTCATCCTCTGTCTGTACAATGGAGCACTGTGGGCGGTATGGAGCTGGCTGCTCCAAAGAGCAGATCAGAGCTGGGGATCCAGCCCTTTCCTCTCCCTTGGAGCAGGTCTGCACCGTGTTGAGCTGCTCTGGGGAAATGGGTGAGGGCTTGATTCCCAGCCCCCGCCCACCTCTCAGAGGAACATGCCGCTGTGTCAAAGCAGGGCAGCTGCTGGCAAGCTTCATTCCCCTCCAGTGGGCAGGAGGCTCACCAGCAGCTGCACCACATCTGGGACAGCTCCTAGCAACCCCTTGCTGCACAGGGAAGTGCTGCCTGGGAAGGGGCTAGCTGGCAGCTGTGTCCCTGCAACGAGCACAGAGCCAGGAGAGCTCTGCTCACTGCAGGGGCAGCTCTCTCCCAGCCCCAT
>NW_005846279.1:0-712 GCF_000455745.1 Alligator sinensis
CCCGGCTGTCAGAAAATTCCTGGAGGAGGAAGTCGGTTACAGTGGTTTGGTTGGACATGCCTGTGGAGGAAAGAACAAGGGTAGCGGTCAGGATCAGAAAAATAAAGCTCAAAGGCTCTGATTCTTTTGCCAGAAACATCTCACAAACTCACTTTAAAGTACATGTCTGACTCAAAAATCAAAAAGATTTTTGATTGAAATTTTGGTTTTATAATGAATGACTTATTATATGGGAAGTGTTTTCTGTTGAAGCCCTGAAGGATATTTTGATTTGTATGCAAAAATGCACAGCAGTATTATTCAGCAGGCACTATTAGACAGATCATATTATTGCTATTGGTTAGGTGGTGTAAAAATCTCCGCACCTTTGAAAATAAGCGCCATATTCAGGATCTTTATTACTTGGTGGAACTTCTGTACAGTTAACAGGACTGAGCCAATTACCAAATGAGTTCCAAAACTAGAGGAAATAGAAGGAAATACAACCTTTACTTTTATAGTTGTACAAAAGAGGTCCCAACCCCACTGTGAAAAATGTATTTACAGCTTGTGCCAGGAACTAACACTAATATTTTAACATGGCATCCTTCCTTCTTCCAGGGGACTTACCACGTAGTACTTCCTAGTAGGTAATAAATCCATACCCAAGGTCTGCCTACAGACTGACTGCCACCTGGTTCCAACTAACATATGGTGCTGCATACCAGCTGGA
>NW_005846280.1:0-712 GCF_000455745.1 Alligator sinensis
TTTTAAATCAGGAAGCTGTATCTGTTTGCTTCGGATTGCAGCTGTGGGTGGAAAGTCACTTGGGACAGTTCATATTGGGCCTGTTTGGGCTCCTGCCTTGCCAATTCATCTGCTTGTGCATTATACTGGGCATCGAAGCTTTGGTGTTTTTGGTGTGCTTTCATCTTACCAAGCTCTGTCCTTTGTTCTGCTAGCTTCCAAACATAGTGTAATTTCTTTCCATGTGTAACTGGCTTGCCATCAGATGTTCTCCAGCCTCGTTTTTCCCATAAAGGGATCCAATCTAGCAATGCCCTAAGGACTCAATTTGAATCTGAAAATATAGCCACATCTTGTGATTTTTCAGTGTGTTCCAGGGCAACTGCTATAGCCACAACCTCAGCAGCCGGTGCTGAGTGTGGTTCACACCTGCCCTGTATCTTTTGGCCAGTTTTAGGATTTACGACTCCAAATCCTGTGTGGGGCTTGCCCTTGTCAGAGAAACAAGATCCATCTACAAACCGTACTACGGTGTCCTCCAGCACTTGGTTTGGCAAGTACAAACAATTATTGAAGGGGCTCAGTTTTTTTGGTGTTGTTAATATTTTAGGGCACTCATGATTGTCCGCAATTTTGTTACCTAGCTCTTCATCCTCCCCTCCTTCCACCGACTGTGCCGTAAGGGAAAAGGGATAAGGCACCGGTGGGGGATTTTCTCTCTGGTGATATTTTT
>NW_005846281.1:0-712 GCF_000455745.1 Alligator sinensis
GGGGATGAGCTGGTGCAGCCACATCCATCTCCTACAGGAGTCCTCTCGGAGACCCAAAGGAGTGAGCAAGCAACATTGAGGAAGAGCACTAGGGTTCCTTGTTTGTTTCTGTTGGGCTCTGAAGTAGCCTAGGGGAATCAGAAAGGCTCAACTTAAATCAAAGCTAAATGCACAGTAGTCCCATAGCCCCTCTCTGTCTCACACCGTACCTCTGCACTTGGCATGCAAACGGGTCTGTTTCCGGTGCTCTGGAGGAGTTCCCATGTGGAGGTCTGACAAAGTGTCCTCCTGCTATTGCATTCACAGCAGATTCCAGCAGAGATGATTTAGACATGACTGAAATGGATTCCGGGTTAGGATGTGAGGACGCACTGGTAGGTCCAAAAGTGACTCAGACACAGAGTGCAGCCGCGTGGGCTACAGCTGAGAAAGAAATGATCACTTGTCCTAAGAGAACCATGGTTTCCAAACATGTTTCCTTTGTGAGTCCAAGCAGAAGGGAATGAAGATTTGAAATAATTTTGCAAAATAAATTCGGGAAGAGAGAAAGGGAGAGAGAGAAAGAGAGAGGGCGATTCCCTCCTGAAATGGCAACATCCTTGGCACTCTCACTAGACATAGGAAAGTCAAGATGTCTCAGCATACTCCTAAATGGCTGTCCTGAGCACCCAGCATTGAAGTCCTCAGATATCATTGGCCTGGGTATGGCAGG
>NW_005846282.1:0-712 GCF_000455745.1 Alligator sinensis
TGTCTCTGGATTTCATTAGGTATGAGTGATAACCTCATGGCTGCCCTAGGGGTTTGTCCATAGGCTTCTTGTGGTGTGTGTGTGTGCAAACACGTATTTGCACATAGGATTTGGGAGAGAGATGCATGCTCTGGAATTCAAAGCCCTTGTACCCTCTGACCAAGACAAGGATTCACAGCGTCACTAGATTTAAAAACATGTTAAGTTGCCCTCAATGTAATATCAACCCCAAGGGCAGAGAGGTGAATTTGTCTACCAATACCCAGCCCATGCACTGGTCAGGATACAGGAACAGGGAAGAACCATGCCATGGACAAATCTAAATTGGTTCCACCTGCCATGCCTGCATTGCAGCTTGTTGGGGTGATTTCCCCACCTTTGATGAAGTTTCTACCCCTGTGGATAGTGCTAAGCCACCCCTGTTATTTGACCAGGTAGGTTTGGGATAGCTGCTATCTTGGCTAATATACTAGAAACTGTCATCTAAAGCTAGAGGAAAGGACTTAGTCCTCCAACTGAGATTGGAAGAAACTCACATTCTTTGTAAGGAATACTCAGCATGGGGTGTGTGACACACGGACCAGCGGGTTATTGTTCACTATTACATCGCGGCATCACTAAGTGGTGGGGAAGCAGATACCCCGTGGAAAAACTTTGAACACACAACAGTGTAACTTATATTGGAGTAGTTTTTCTTTAGTAAAGAAAAAAA
>NW_005846283.1:0-712 GCF_000455745.1 Alligator sinensis
ACACAAACTTGTAAATCTGAATGGGAAAGGAGGACTGTCACAGAATGATTTCGAAAGATTTAACCTGTATAATACATATTTGGGAATCTCCTCAATAAAGAGAAGCAGACCTTATAAATGTTGCCTCCAGCAACTTGAATTTCCTATGGTGACAACTACTAATGAAGCCACAGTTCAGATTGAGTTCTTCAGCAGCCTTAATATGGAAGAGAGATTCCTAAAGGTGGTAACCTGCCTGTGAAATTCTACATATTGTTTGTTTCATTTGATTCCTCTTAATATTTTTTTTTTTTTTAAAGAATCTCCATAGGCTGAAATTTGTCCTTGACAGGACTGTTGTTCACTGATATTTTAGAACGTGTCATGAACAGGTTGCACAAAATGTGCTAGAGGGGCAGATCATAACTGCACTCTTTTTAGTTAGTTGGTTATTTTAACGTTGGAGTCTGGATAAATTTCAGTTATCATTCATGTCAAAATGAAAGTTTTAATGCCCACTGGTGACAGAACTCATGGGTGATGGTTGGGAACACTCAAGCCTGACAAGTGGAAGAGAGGGATGCACGTACATTTTTTTCAGTTCAAGGTGTTGGCAGTGAGAAGTATGTACACACCCAATGGATAGGAATGGTGGATGCATACAAGCCTGAGTGGTGCATGCAAACTTCAGTGATGTTAGAATCCTTTCCCATTCAGATTTACAAGTTTGTGT
>NW_005846284.1:0-711 GCF_000455745.1 Alligator sinensis
GTGCAGTTTCAGTGGACAAATACACCGCAAGATGTACAGTGAAGTCGTATGCTAGTAGCAGGCACAATTATCCCCAAAATAAGTAGATGCGATGGTGCAAGGCTAAACTGGACTCAAGGATGATGTGTCCACACAGGATTTTAACCACTTATCCTAGTGTGGTTAATTACTACCTGGACTGCTGAGATATCCCATTGCCCTGATGACTCTGGGGGGCAGGCGTAGTGTGAGCAAAGAGGATGGAAATGTTTTACCTGCCAGGCTTGCTTGCGACTCTGTATCCGCTGCTGCAGCTCCGCAATCCGCTCCCGCCCAGCCAGGACGGACTCCACCAGCTTCCTGTTTTCCTCCTTCTTTGCTTTCAGGAGCTTTTGCAGCTGCGCTGCGTGCTTCAGGTAGTACGGCACCATGGCACTGCAAACGTCCTCCTCGGGGATCCCACTGGGGCGCCTGCCAGCAACAGGGATGTTGCTAGAAGGGAGGATGTACTGGGGCTACACCTCCCTAAATCGACAGCAGACTTCACTGGCATAATTGATTCAGCATTAGAATACTGGACCCCTGGCAATGACGAAGCCAGATACTAGAGGCTACCAAGGAAGGCAAACCCAGCCCCAAATACACCTATCTTGCGTTGTCACAGGAGGGTTGGGGAAGGTGAGGAATCTTTGCAGGGACTCGTGCAATTAGCTAATTGCTTGCGGCATAAGA
>NW_005846285.1:0-711 GCF_000455745.1 Alligator sinensis
GAAAAATGGGGATTATTTTTCATGACAGATGGTTAGCTAACTACAGTTTCCTTTATTTGTAATGTTCATGTTTTTTCTGTTTGTCCAGAAACAGTTCAGTACCTTTTTGCCCATGTCATCACAGCTTAAATGAGATCAAAGTACTTAAAAATAAAGTCTCATCTTTCCTTTTTTCCCCTTTTCTTTTTTAGAAATGAATGGAAGAGAAACAAATATGTATAGATCCCTGACAGTTGAAACTGCACCTTGTCAAACCATGTGGACTAGGGGCTTTTGGTTGACGGCATTTATTGAGGAAACCGGAAAATAGTTAAATGAAAAGGTAACTAGTTTTTATATCGGTTTAAAAGACATGCTATGTAAATGCTTTCGTAAACCATAATTACCACTTATTGTTAACTGTCAGCGCTTGATTATTCATCTCTGAAACCTCAGTTTTCTGTTTTCTTACTTCCCTTTTTTTTTTGTGTGCGTCTCGAAAAGGGGTTTACTATTTATTTTTTCAGGGATTCTGGTACTTTCCTGTTCCCCCTTACATTTCCCTAACATTTCTTTTCAGTGCACTCTGAACTACCATCATTTAGAGCAGGGATGGGCAAAATATGCCTGGCAGGCCAGATCTAGCCCACCAGGTACTTTCGTCTGGCCCACGGTGCCCACCAATGGATTGTGCCCCACCAAGCCCTTCTGCCCACGAGGGTGGGAGTGAGG
>NW_005846286.1:0-338 GCF_000455745.1 Alligator sinensis
GCGCAGAAGCAGGGACGGGCCTTGGGCTTCACCCCCAAGCCCTGCCAGGAACAGCCCGGTGCCCCCCAACCACACACCTACCGGGACAGGAGGATGCTGCGTCCTGCTCCTGTTGAGCCAGGCGGGCCCTGAGTGCCTTCAGCTCCAGCTGCAGGAAACGAGAGCGTGTGCGTTACAGAGGCCTCACGCCACTGCCCGTCTGTCTGCGCACGGAGCCACCTCTTGCCCCATCTGTCCCTCTGGCCCTTCCTTCGCCGTCCATCCCGCAGCCCAGTCCCAGGCTTGTCCCTTTGGTCCACACCTCCGTGCAGCCATCAGCCAGCGCACTTGGCCTCCTC
>NW_005846286.1:497-709 GCF_000455745.1 Alligator sinensis
CCGAGCCCTGGGGCCAGGCAGGTCTCCTAGAGCTGGGCCTGGGGATCCCAGGGGTTGGTTGTTACCCCCCGTCCCAGGTGAGTACCCACCTCCCAGCCCCAGGTCCCCCCAGACACTCGTATTCGGCAAGGACTGTCCCTGCGATTGGGGGATGAGTCCACAACCCTACCTTAGTCTTGGAGGTCCCCTGGAGTTGGTGGGAGACAGAGACT
>NW_005846287.1:0-708 GCF_000455745.1 Alligator sinensis
CTTACTTGTTTTGAATCATAACTCTTACTGTCAAAGCACTGTCTTCATTAGTAGAAGGAACATCTATAAGCACTAACATTAAAAATGCCCATTTAGCAGCTGTAAAAGTTTGCTATGAGCCAAAATAAACACCGCATGTCACAGCAGTAAAAATAGCATTATCATTTACTTTTGTAGTTAGAACCTAGTGATTATTCTAGTAGAGTATACAATAAATGAATGGCTAACATTTGGTGTCCTCCTATATCTGCTCCAGGATAAAAACTTACTATTCATGATAAGCAATGGAGTTTCTCTGTTAGCTCATATGGTAAAGATATGTGCTGTTAAGACGGAGACCCCAAATTTCAAACCCTGCTGTCAGTGTGAACTGACAGGCATTATAAAAACATGTAAACAGATTTTACCTGATCATTTTCATATTAAGAAAAAACATTACTGTATATAGCAGCAACTGAGCATCTTACGTTATAAAGTTTTCCACATGGACAGCTGCTTCCACAACACTCAGAGAAGGTGGTTTTGTGGCTTCTGCTTGTAGTTGTTTCACTTCCTTACGCAAAGCATGAAGCTGCTGATTTATTGCTTCATTTTTATGCTTCCCTTCAAACTAAGGGAGATAAAACCAGTTGCTAAACCATTGAAGAACAGGACGAGAGCAAGATGTTTTTCCTAAAACTCTTCCACCCCCTGAAGCCAAAAAAAAAA
>NW_005846288.1:0-708 GCF_000455745.1 Alligator sinensis
AGGAGAGAGAAATTAGAATAGAAAAGACAAGGGGGATGGGAGAAGAGATTGAGAAAGAGATAGCGGGCAACAGGGGCAGTGCTGACAGAGACAGGGGCATTTTTACAAGTGACAATTGTCACCAGGTACATGTAACAAAAATGTCCTTTGTGTGGATGTAACAGGGAACCCTAGCCTTTTTACTAGAAAGGAGGGCAGCCCCTTTAAAACTAGAAACTTCAGGGCACAGCCTGCAGGCAGAGCAAGTGTTAAAAGCCAAGTCTTGAGGCCGGTTAGCTGACTGGGTGCTGTCAGGTGACTGGGAGAAGGCTCAGGCCAGAACTACATAAGCCCTGATCTGAACTAACCAGGGAGCCCAGGTTGCAGAGAGGTTGGACTCCTGAGGACTCCAAGCAGAGCTGCAGCAGCCCTAAGAGAGAGAGAGCAACAGCAAGTGAAACTCAGATAAATGTGAAGCCCATGGTAAAAAACTAAGCAGGCCTTCATTAACTTCCCTTTTGTTATATCCCAGGGGCTTACTCTTTATGTTCTAGTTTACTCTGGTGGCTTGTGGATGAGGCTGTAGAGGAGGCGAAGGTTTCATTAGCACCCACAAGGGTGCAACTCCAGGGGCCAGAGAGCCCAGCACTACAGGTGTGTAGCTATAGTGGGGCAGAGAGCCCGGTGTGCTAGTGGGTGCAGCTATACAGGGCCAGGGGCCCAGAGCTG
>NW_005846289.1:0-707 GCF_000455745.1 Alligator sinensis
CTCTAAACTGCATAGATTGGATCGGGAGTGAAGGGAACACATGTTTGCCCATGGATGGGGATGAAGTAGGGGAGACAGATGCCTGCATTGGCTGAGGCCAGCAGGCTGGGGGAGAACTCGTATGCCTCTCAGTGTGCTTCAGACTGCTGACGGCAGTCGAGTGTAGCTTAGCAGCTGGCCACCCCATCATGGCTGTGGGGCGCATGGCCCCGACCCCTTGCAGACAGCCACATGGAGGGGGAGACCAAGCACAGGATTTCTCCCTAGCCTCATGCTGCACTAGTGGCCCACTGCCAGTGGTAGTAATAAGGGGGAGGGAGAGAAAGGAGAGACTACACTGTGTGGACTTGGCCCCCTCCAAACCCAGTCAACACAGCTGGGGGGGGGGTGCCACGTGATGGGGACTTTCCCTCCTTCACTGCATGGCCTAGATGGCCAGTGAAGCTCCTCTCCTCAGTCCCACCCCTTGCCAGCTGTCAGTGCCACAGGGAGAAGAGGGAAAGTGGAGCTCTCAGCTGCATGGACCTTCCCTGCCCCACCCTGCCCCAGCCAGAATAATCGGGGGGGGTTAATATATTGAGAGACTTCACTTCCCCACCATTTCTCCACCACTCATATTTGGTGGGGAGCAGGGATAGGGAGAGAAGCTGTGCTGGCCAAGGTAGAGGGGGAAGGAGGAAAGCCCCTGATATGTGTCGTCTCAAGCT
>NW_005846290.1:0-707 GCF_000455745.1 Alligator sinensis
TACACATAAACCAGTTTAAGTGATCAGAACAGGTTAATTAGGTTGGCTAAGAGATAAATCTAATTAACTGACAGGCAGTATTGTGTGGCTGTAACTATGCTACTAGAGGGATCATATACAGAGCTAGCTAAGGTACCTCTGCAGCATACCTGATTAAAGGAAAGCTTGGCTCCGGGGCTGTGCTAAAAGCAAGGTGAGGGTGGAGGAAGATGGGAGCCATAGGGATGGGGTGACTGGAAGATCAAAAGCTCTGAAAACCAGTGACTTAGTAGAGTTTATTATGCTGGGAGCCATTTACAGGCCAAATTAGCCCAGGACCAACAGAGCAGAATGCCACCCTCTCAATCCTCCATTCCCAGCTGTATTGAATTAAACCAGGCATAGTGAGGGACTGAGCACACCTGACTTAATCACTTCTCTCCTTAACTCTTCCTAAGAGATATTTACATTCTTAAATCCTTACATTCAGTCTAAAGGCCTGCCTGGGGGCAACCTCTCAAGATTCTTAACCAAAACTCTGGGATAACTGAAGAAATACATAACATAATTCTGCATTATCCCTTTTGATCCTCCTTTTAGTTTCTTAATATTTTACACCTGCTTGCACTTACTTTGCCCAGGTATACATTACAGAACAGGGGACATAGTAATCAATCATTAGCAAAACTACTCCCAATAAATCCCTTCCAGGTTTTGCACTCAGGCCA
>NW_005846291.1:0-707 GCF_000455745.1 Alligator sinensis
GGCCGGAGCCCGAGGCCTTTCCCTGCCTAGTGGCAAACCCCAGGCTGAAGCCCGGCGTGACACTTCTCAGCAGCCCCCGGCTTCGGATGCAGCGGTGCTGGGTCCCCCAGGCCAGCCGTGCAGACGTCCACTCGGCGGGGAGCTGGGGGCCTGCCCGGAGCCCCTTTCCCTTCAATGAGCCACAGGCTGGAGTTTCTCTGCTGGCCCCAGCTCCGCTGGGGACCCGGTGCCCGCTGCCCGCGGTGCTGCGCCTGCCACTCTCCAGCCCAAAGGCAAGGCCAGGGCATCTGCTCCCTGCTCCGAGGCCGAGAGAGGTGCGGAGGAGAGGGGCTGCTGTGGGGTGCTGAGTAGAGGGGCACGCAGAAGTCCAGGGACCTGCACCCAGCCCCAGGCTCACGATGCCCTGCTCTCCTGGCACCTGCCCGGGCTGGCGCTGGCCCTGCCCATGGGGGCCGGTCCTGGCACTTGCCGGAGCCGGCGGTGGCTCCAGGGAGGTGCAGGGGGAGGCGCACGCAGCTCTGCAGGGAAGCCGCCGGCGCATGCTGGGAAAGGGGCAGCTCTGCCAGGGCTCCAGACGCTGCTCCCGGCCCTTCCCCGCTCCAGGGCTGGGCTCTGCTGGGCACCTCGGGGGTGCTGCCAGGGCCTGGCTGCCTGCCTCGGAGGGCTCCAGCCCACATGTCCCCAGAGCGTCCCATGGGAAGGTGAAC
>NW_005846292.1:0-707 GCF_000455745.1 Alligator sinensis
AACACCACGGGCAAGGGGGGCAAAGGGAAAGGATAGTGGGAATCTCCTTCCAAACTTTGCTAAAACCAAGCCCCCCTTCCCCACCGTTTTAATCTCTTTCCAAAGCCAAATCCCTTCCTAAAATTATGCGGCCTATTTTAGGACTCGGTTTCCCATCATAAACAGTCCGATGGTTTCTGTGCTTTGAGGCGTCCTTAAGAAGGAAGGTGAACGTGAAGAACAGAGATGGCCGGATTCCTGCGCTGGCCTCAGTGCAAAATAATCGGGTCGAAACAGGAAGAAACAACTTTCCTGGATACACCAGCCTGACACAAATACATCCCCTGTGTTCCCATGCAAGCCGGGAGCTCGGGGCAGCCGGTTTGATTGACAGCCCGGCGCTGGATGCACGTTACTGACTTGATGACTTTTTGCAACTGTCTGAAAAGCTTAGCAGATAAGTGCACAACAGTTTTTATTATTCTAAGAGGCAGAAGCCTCGTCTTAGCAAGCAGTAACAAATACGGACATTCACGACCAGGATTAGGAACAAACTGCTCTGGTGGGCAAGGGCCAGAGGCAGAGCTGAACTGGAGCGTAATTCAAAACCTCCACAGCTGTTTTCATTTTCCTCCCTTCAACACAGTCCCTGTGTGGCACTTCAGGGAGAATTATGAAAGTGGCGTGTAATTCAGAGAAGTAAATGTCTTTTTTTTCTTTTTTTTTTT
>NW_005846293.1:0-707 GCF_000455745.1 Alligator sinensis
AGACGCACCCACTGTTACCAAATGGGAGGAATAGGACCTGGACCAAGAGGCTCAATTATTCTGAGGCCTGGTAACCACCCCCAAACCCAAAGGTAAATTGAACCAATGAAATCCATTATCTTGAATTGCCCTTCACCACCATATCCTACACTTGGCCTATTTCTGTTGGGATGTTTCCTTTCCAAAAAAGCCCCCAAAGCTCATGGGTAGAATCCAAGCACCTGTGCTAGGAAAGCTGTTCAAGGTGCCTAGAGCAGGCAGCAGTTCTTCACTAAGTCCTGTGACCTAGCTGGCATCCGTTCCCAACACTCACCCCTCATCACACACTACGCGTACTGTGTCAAGATACAGGGTCCGTGTTGTATCAGCAACTCTGCCGTGCTCCGGTGCTTTTGGAACTCCACAAGATTTCTCTAGTGGGACGCAGGATGAGTGTTAGCACATGACGCGGATGGACAACCCCCCAATATATCTGCATCAGATTATGGTAAAGTCAGATCAACTGCCCAGATTGTTAAAATGTTGTACATTTGCTTTATTCCTATTTCATTAAGACATGAACACTTTTATCATCCATGTTACATGTCTAATCAGATGGCTTTGTCAGCTTCTATGACAGACTCCCCTTGTCTCTCACATTAAGTTATCTGCGATGCTTTCTTCACCAAACATGCCTATTACCATAGAGCACACTTCAAACATTCACA
>NW_005846294.1:0-706 GCF_000455745.1 Alligator sinensis
CCAGATGTGACCTCCTGAGGTCCCTTCCAACGTGAATTTTCTATAATACCCCAAACGAGATTCGTAACTGAAGCACAACCTGCATCTTAATTAAGATCCTTAACCGGACTCCGGACCGGGAGCCTCATCTGTGTTAGCATGTTTTGTTAAATCCTTCCAATGTTGTTCCCCTGCAGCCAGCAACAGGGTGCTCACACAGCTTGTCCACCAGCCGTCTTACCCCGGGTGGTCCTCCGAGCACAGCCCGAGGCGTATGTGCGTGACACAGTATTGAGAAAGCCGGCGGCCAGTCTACAAGAGAACATCCGCTATTGCAAGCACCGGAGAAGCTACATCAGCAGTAGAGCCATGGCTGCAGAATGTAAGTGGGGACAGAGCTAGAGAGTTTGAAATGCTTGGTTTTTCCCCAAGACCTCTTTAACACCAGTGGTCTGGGAGCACTGTGGGGAAAGGGTATGGCTGGGCTCTGGTCTGTGCCTGGCACAGAAGACAGAGCCCAGGTGAGACAAGGGCGCTGAGTAGATGCCTGCAGCAGTGTGAGAGCAGAGCCTCGATAACAGACTTCACTGCTGGCCTGCCCAGAACAACCCAGGCACAACCAAGACATAAGGTACCCCGAGGACCACACCAGGTTGTAGACAGCGCGGTCCCTCGCCCTGCCTGTTCAAACATGAATCTATGTCAAGTGTCAGTGGGGCCCAATGAG
>NW_005846295.1:0-706 GCF_000455745.1 Alligator sinensis
CGTTTTAGTAAGGAGTCACATATCTCTCTTACGTTTCCTGCCTTGGAAACTACTGATAATTCACCTGGACCCAAACTGTACTCCCCCACTTCCACCCCCACACGCACTCTTTCTCTCTGCACCCTTATTGTGACTTGCAGACATGCCTGCTATTCCAGGCCTCACATTGCAGTCAGACACAGTAGCCCCCTCTTGAACTGACCCAGCACAACACTTATTAGGTCAGACCAGAGTTGCGGCTAATACCCAGCATGTGTGGAGCTTCCCTCCTCAGCCAGGACTGAGACTGGGCTAAACTTTCTTAATCCATCATGGGTCAGGATGAATGCCTGTTTCCCACCCCCATATACATAGTGAACAGTATCATTCCCTCCAAGAAATGACCCATGCCCGTACGGTGCTACAAATGCTGCATCAGTCCTTCCAGAAGCAGGCAGTGCACACTCAATCACACACTGTGAACAATATCATTCCTTCCAGAGTCACCTAGATTCACATCCTGAATAGGCTCAGCATCTATATCTTGGTGCTCACGTGACGCACCCACATGCAGCTGGACATTTTCCACTAACAGAGGGCAGCAGACACATGCATGCATGCACAGCGCACATACAAGATCCCATTTTTCATAGTTGTTAGGGGCTGGAAGGGACCTTACTGATCATCAGGTCCAGCCCCCGTGCACATCTAGGAAAGACTTCTGGGG
>NW_005846296.1:0-706 GCF_000455745.1 Alligator sinensis
TGGAGCTGTAGAGGGGTGAAGTAATGCAGGACTTTTGTGGCAAGCCACTGAGAGGCTGGGCAAGAGGCCATGGCCATGGTTTCCTGTGCTGCACAAGAATGAATGCCAGGGGGAGCAGACAGTTAGTTGTGAACAGGAGGGTCCATTTGCTCACAAAACCCAAAGAGCAGGGTTTGGGTAGTGACCCAGCAAGCCAGGGTCACTACAGCTGCCTGTACAGTGTAACAGCAGCCTGGTCTCATTCTGTGCCTGTGGGTTCAGGTTAAAGCTGCTCCTCAGCTCCATTACACGGACAACCAAGTTTAATTGGGCCCTATCCAATTAAACTGCAGTCACATGTGTTTCTCAGAATATGGGCTGCATGGTGGTGGGAAGGCAAGCTAAACTTTCATCTCAATTTTAAGCCAAAATAAAGGACCAGATGCATGGCACCGGACCTATGGGAGTGGAAGTAAAGGACTCTTATCTGGGCAGCCTCTTAGTGCAGGAGAAGACACTTTCCCTGGACTAAAAACCTTCATTGCTCTAGGAAGCCAGTAAGACTACAAAGAGAAAAGTGCTTGCATGCATTAAGTGTATTCAAGTCTTCCCTTAGGGAAAATGGTACCCTGGGTGAATTTGTATTTTGGCATTTGAGTTTAAGTATGTAGTAGTATTCCCTACTTCCACACCCCCGCTACCAAGTCAGTGGTGCTGCTGCAGGCAG
>NW_005846297.1:0-706 GCF_000455745.1 Alligator sinensis
ACCAGCTCTGGGCAGGAGCCACCTCTGCAGCTCAGCAGGCAGGACCCAGCATAAGAGGGAATGCCACGCCACCAAGGTGACGCATGGCAGCACAGAGCTGTGGCCCCCGCTGTTGCCAGAAGGGCAGAGGGTGCCTCACCTTGGTAGTCATGGCAGCATGGCACTCCCTTCCACACCGGGTCCCACCCACTGAGACGTGGCAAACAAAAAGACCCAGATCCCTGCTCATGATTATAAGTAGGGAACTGCAATTTGGCAGGGTGTCAGGAATGCACCTTCTACCTTTTCTATGAAAATCTGCCTTTGAAAATAAACTGCAATTTGTATATGCTCTGTAGACTTTAGCAACTAATTCCCAAAGGTTCTGGCTACATTGGGTATCTTCAAGCCTTCCTCCCTCCACCCCACTGAGACTATGCTGCAGAAGCACCGGCCTGGGGCTTCTTTTTTAAATCCCTGAATCAGGTAAAAGGTAAGAATCTCTCCCTCCTCTCCACCCCCTAGTCATGGCACCCCCTTCCTTCCCCTCCATGCTCAGCAGTACTTCCCCTCTCATTCCCCTCTTGCCACTTGCTATCCCTAACTGAGCTCTGGAGCTGCTCCTGCCTTCCTGTAGCTGAGCTTGTGGGGAGTCAGGCTCAGCTGGAGGCAGTAGCAGCAGGCAGGCTTCCTGCTCCCAGGCTGGTGGAGAACACTCAGAGGGCTT
>NW_005846298.1:0-706 GCF_000455745.1 Alligator sinensis
TCAAATACAGCAGGGTATTCGGATCCCACAGTCGGCACTTACCTGCTATCCCCAGGAAGAGCAGAGGCAGAAGCAGGCCCCCGAGGCGCAGGGCCCAGGCATCCATCTTCCCTGCCACAGTCGCCATCTCCTCTGCTGCAAGGCAGTGTGGATCCCTGGGCTTTCCCTTTGTGCTTTCACCTTCCCCATGTCAGAGGGAGGGGCTGGGAGCAGGGGCCAAGGTGCAGCGTGAAGCCAGAGCTCTTTCTGCCACACCCCACAGGGCTGCGGGAACTAGGGCCTCTCCTGTAGGAGCAAGGGCCCTGGGGAGAGCAGGGGGTGGGGGGAAAGCCCCGAGCTCTGCCCAGCGTGTGGGGCCCTCTCTGCTCCAATGGCCAGGCAGGGGAAAGCATAGTGCAGCTGTGTGCTGCTTGGGGTCCAGTCCCTCAGCACTGCCCTGGGCTCGGTGTCCCGGGACCCCCTGCTGCAGTAGGCATGGGGGCCTCTGAAGTCCTGGTTGTGGGGTCCATTTCCTGGGGTTGGTGCATGGCGGGGCAGCCGAGGGGCTTACACAGGCCTGGGCTGGGGGTGCTGCAGGGAAAACAGCAGCAGTGCCCCGGCACCCGTGGCTCTGTTTTGCCCTGCCCTTGCCCTGCCCCTGCCACTGCCACTGTCCCCACATCATGCTGTCCCAGTGTCCACCTGCTCCCACTTATCCTGGGGCCAT
>NW_005846299.1:0-706 GCF_000455745.1 Alligator sinensis
GCACAAACACAAGCACACATTTTTTCCACTCTTTGTTCAGTCCTGGTTTTGAAGCTCCCTGACGCTGTGTAACTGCCAATCTGGCACTAAGCCCCTAATGAACACAGACGCGCACTTACAGGCTGAGTAAAGTGCTTCAAATCACTGCTGTTTTCTCCATCTATGTATCCTGCAACACCGAGGTATAAATTTCACCAGCCAGACCAAGTCTAACACTTTCCTCTTTGGCAGGGGTGGGTGTAAACTCCAGCATGTGCTACACAAACGCTGTGCTCTCTTTAGAAAAGAACAGCCTCCTCATGGTGAGGAAACATGGATCCTGAACTGACCTAGGCGCAGCTTGAGGAGTTCCCTTCAATGACTATACAAAGTCATTTGCCCCACAAGGGCGGAAAACAAACACATCTATCATTTGAAGCTGCTGCCTGCTCTGCAAATCCCCTAGATGGCTTAACTGGAGGGAATTGGGCTCTGGCAGAGAGACCAAGTGCTATTAGCTGAGCTGTTCTTGACCCCCGGGGGTCACAACACTTAGTGAGGTCCCCAGTATTTCTCTGTCCGTGGGAGTGAGTAGTAAATTTGCTCCCACTCACTGGCTGCATCTCCACGAGACACTTACTGCGCAGTAGCTTGTTACTACTGTGTAGTATCGTTGCAAGGCATGAACAGTGATGTGACGCTACTGCGCAGTAGTAATGGGCTACTG
>NW_005846300.1:0-705 GCF_000455745.1 Alligator sinensis
GGCCATGCTCCCTCTTCGCTCTGCCATCTCCGTATCAGCGTGGAACATACTTTCAGGCTGCTTTTTTGTTTTGACTAATTGAATATCAAAAGCGGTATATGTGAAACTTCCTGGATCCTATTCTTTAGTCAGCAGCAGCTGTGTTATTAGATGACCTTTAGCGTTTCTGTGGCACAGAATAATAAGAGTGGGGGGGGAAAAATAGTTGAAGCACAGCCATGCTATTGTTTCAGGCAGAAATGAATCGCATGCAATTGCTTCACTCATGGGGCCAGATCCCGACATCCTTATTTAGTGGAAAAAAACCCCAAAAAGGCAGGATTTGGTTTTTCATCCGTGGTGCGTGGGACTGGACAGGGAGTCTGAGAGCCAGTGTAACGATCCTAGCGGGAGGTTTAGGCTGCGTGGGCTCTTTGGGGTGCAACCCGGTTTAACAGAGCGGCATTAGCACGTGCTAAATGTTAAGCATCGTTGGCTGAAAGTTTAAAAAAGCTTTTCAGTGCTTTGCTAAACTGTAGCCTTCTGTTTAGTGCTTGGGTTTTAATTAAAACAAAAGGGATGATTTTAGGAGGTAGGCCACTAGGAGTACGTCCAGCATGCCATGCACGTGGTTCTGAACGGGCTTCATCCAAAATATATACAGTCTTTCATGTCTGTCTTTTGAGTTTTGGGGGGTTTGTTTGTTTATTTATTTATTTATTTTTA
>NW_005846301.1:0-705 GCF_000455745.1 Alligator sinensis
TTTCCAAGCTGATGTACTGTCTCTACAGTTCATGTTATAACACTTCCTTGCCTTACAGGTCTAATGTCTCATTTGCAAAGAGCTTTGGGACCCCAGATAGAAGACTCATTTTGGTATTATTGCTCTACAGATATGAGGTTTGGAAACAACTTGAATGAAGGCCCAGGTAGACAAATATTAAATATGCCCGTGAAATTGCTAGCAGGGGGCCTGATTTTCCACTGCCTTTCATTTGGCATGGTTATTTACATCCATATAAAGTGAATGTTACCAAAGTAGCTCATCTTCAACAATAACAGCATTTCACACCCTCTTTGCAGGGATATAAGTGGCTAGGGAAGGCACAAATCAATGAGGACTCAGACACAATATATTTGCCTGCTCCCCTCTCTCCTCCGCAGTACTGAAAGTCTGTTGGATTAATTTATCTTGTGTTTTGGAGTCAGCTGTTAAAATGAAAAATATTTTCTGGATGAGCTGTTGTTTGATCTGTTTGAACGCTGGGTGGCACTGTTGTCACAATGAAAACTCAACGGTAGCAGCTAGGTGGTCACAAGTGATTCAGGCTAGCTGAACAATGCAATGATGCTTTTCAGGTGATGCTGAAGTTTCAAGAACTGCTACCGTCTCTTTGGTGGCTGGATGAGATCATTTTGGTAGCCAAACTCCTTTCCTGCACAGGCAGCTGGTCATATGAAAAAAAAA
>NW_005846302.1:0-705 GCF_000455745.1 Alligator sinensis
GTGTAGCTCCAGATCTAACAACCTGTGTCTGTTCGTATCTGCTGTGTCCGCATTCATTCCAGGACAGCGCAGGCGTGGTTAACATGCCCCTGCGCTCCCTGGCTGTTGCTTTTGCTCTCATAGTGAAGTTCATGCCTTCGTCGTCACACTGGGGGCAGGGGTAGAGCTTTCCCCATGGGCCTGTTGTTTGGAGTGCTTGCTATCCGGCACCTTGAAGAGCTGTGACAGTCAGCTCTCAGGTGCAGGGTTTTCCACTTGTCCTGAAAGCGGGCTCTTCCCCAGCCCGTGCTTAGGCACCCGACATCGCTGCTGAACTCTTAACCACCGGGCCGGGGTCTCGGGCAGGGGCAGAGCACAGTGTCAGCTCGCTGAGGCGCTGAGAGAAGCCCTTGTCTGCCCGAAGGAGGCTCGAGCTGTCGGTGCCCCCACGCACTTTCGCGCCGCGCCCCCGCCCCCAGCCTCCCAGCCAGCACGGCTCCCGCAGTCAGGACCTTGCGGCGCGCGCTCCGGCCCGTAGGCGGACCAATCAGGGCAGAGAGCGTACGCGACGGCCAATCAGCTTCAGCTCCCTCCCTCGGAGCAGCCGCCTGGACCTGGAGAGCGCGGCCCGGAGCCCAGCCCAGCCCGAACCCGCCCGCACCCGGCCTTTGCCGCGGGGGAACGGCGCGCCCGTGTGCGGGGCCGGGGCCGCTCCTTCCCCGCGGC
>NW_005846303.1:0-704 GCF_000455745.1 Alligator sinensis
ACCTTTGAGCAAACAAGTCTTTGATTTGGCACTGTGTCAACCGGACAGGGTTCAGATAGAATTACCAATAATTATGCCAAAATGTCCATGGAAGAACTGCTGAAGGAACTGACTCAGGGGGGCCTCCCAGCCCATGTGGGGCAAAATAAAAAGGACCTGAATGGGTCTCTGCAGGCCAGTGGTTGAGCCCAGGGACCTCCCACCGCAGTTCCAAGTGGGAGCAGAGCAAAAGGAGCCCATTACCTTGGGTTTCAGAGGAGGAGCCCCAAGGAGATGGAACTGCTCAAGAAGCGGAACCGCCTTTGGATCCTAGAGCTAGAAGTATGCCGGCAGGAGTTAGAAGCCCAAGAGACATAGCGCAAGCATGAGGCCGAACAACACAAGCATGATTTAGAAGCCCAAGAAATGCAGCTCAAGCATGAGGCCGAGCAAGGGGCCAGAGAGCTAGAAGCAAAACATCGGCAGGATATCAAGATGCTCCAGATGAAGCAAGAGATAGAAGCCAAGGAGGCATAGTGCCAGCACGGGGCTGAGCTGCACCAGACAAAGCAAGCTACACTGCCCAGGGTGACCCCCAAGGACTTTTCCCCAACTAAGGATGAAGAGGATCCAGAGGTGTTCCTGAGTAATTTCTAAAACCAAGCGTGCTGCTGGAACTTGGGGGAAAAAAGAGTACATGAGATATATTGCTGGGCTAGTAACAG
>NW_005846304.1:0-703 GCF_000455745.1 Alligator sinensis
GGAAGGGGACGTGGTCCGGGATGGAGCACGAGACCTCCCCGTTCAGGCCGGTGTCTCCATCCCGCACGTGTAGCAGAGCGATCGCTGTTCCGGGTGCGGAGTCTTCCGGGACTGGGCTGAACAGTGAAGTAATTTCAATTCTGGGCACATTATCATTCACATCCAGGACGGTCACCAGTACTTTGGCCCTGGCCGAGAGGTCGTCAATGTCCTTCGCCTCAACTTCCATTTCATACGCTGCAGTTTCCTCATAGTCCAGGTCTCCTACGAGTGTTATCTCCCCGGTCCCAGGATGCAAGCTGAACACCTGGGAGCCCTGCGCTGAAATTCTTGTAAAGGCGTAGCTCACCTCAGAATTGCTTCCCTCGTCCGGATCAATGGCGCTTATTGAAACGACCGTGGATCCTCTGGGCACGTTTTCCAAAACACTGGCTTTATAGACCGGCTGGGCAAAACGCGGAGCATTGTCATTGGCGTCCACCACCAGAACACGGATTTGAGCAGTGGCAGACTTGGCCGGGTCCCCCCTGTCAGACGCTGTGAGAGTTAGTTGGTGGACAGCGCGCGTCTCCCGGTCTAGAGCCGTTTCCAGAACCAGTTCCGGATATTTAACACCCCCGGGGCCAGATTGCATGTCCAGGGAGAAGTGCTCGTTGCTGCTCAACCCGTAGCTCTGGACAGAGTTAACTCCCACATCTGGATC
>NW_005846305.1:0-703 GCF_000455745.1 Alligator sinensis
TGTCACTCAGTCAGAAGGGGAAAGAAATGAGAAGAACAAAAGGAGAGACAGGTGAGAAAATGAGGAGAAAGAAAAATGGTGGGGGAAAAAAGCAATCACATACCACAGGGGAGAACCCCCCACCCACAAACATGCACCAGACACTAGGCAAACACTCTAGCAGCAGTTAGCCACCCCAAGTCACTAGCACAGAGACAAGCCTATTCCAGACAGTCCCACACCTGAGCTGCTTATCCCGGAGACATTGCTCTGTTTACTGCTTAGCTTCCTGAGCTCGGTATTGATGAAGGTTTTTTATTAGAAGAGGAAATATTTTAATTAAAATGAGAAACATTCACATCCTTTTCAAAAGCCTTTTAATATGCAGTTCCCAAGACTGTAGTGTAAGAGGTTTGGGGAAGTTTTGAAAATGTGTACTCTGATTTCTGCTTCACAGTTTCTGCAGGGCTAGTGTTCACAATGAATAAAGTGTGCTTTGAATACTAGCTTTTTAAAACCTGGATTTAACATCATAAGTCAATAGCAAAAAATATTCCTTTTAGTCAAAGCAAGAAATGTTCCTTTCATAGTAGGAGCTGGAGACTTAATGACAACAGAGGCTACATGGGTTTCGAATCAATGGATGCATCCAGACATGTGTGGACATTTGGTTTCCCAGAGACAACTAGCGGTGGTGAACCTTGTCCTACCGCTAGTTGTCCCC
>NW_005846306.1:0-703 GCF_000455745.1 Alligator sinensis
CATTGCTGTGTGGCAGCTTGTGGGCTTGCTCGTGTGCAATGTTCTCAGTTTAACTCCATGAGAAGAAGTTGCTGTGACACAAACTGACCATGTGAATTGCCCCATTGCTTGTTGTTTTGGTTTGGTAGAGCCCAAGAAGCTAATTTGGGTGTGAAACAGAATTATGCTTTATTCTGTGGAAAACAGATTTTAGAGAGAGGTTGGCTAGCTGTTAGGGAGAAACGTTCCCTGCTGCCAAAAACTTTTCTGTGGATAGACAACTTCGATCTTCAGTGGTTTCAGTTCTGCTGTCTAATATAAATTACTTTAAATAAACAAGGAGTGACTTCTCTGTATTCAGTATATTATAATCTGGTAACTAGATGTGCACTTAATATGTTGTGATGGATATCTACATACCTGGGGCACCAGGTCTAAGTTGTAAATGTTGTCAGTGTACTTAGAGCATCATCCCTGCTACAGGTATGTGTTACAGTTTTTAAAAAATCTGCTAACTGTTGTTTGTGAGTAAAAGTTGTTATTTAGGTAGACCACGTAGCTTTTTGCTTTCTGTTTTGCATTTTATATTTTAAGTACAAGATATAATGTAAGCTCTAGGGCTAAGAAAGAGACTAGCCTCCAAACTGAGCCATGCTGACTATGCCAGCAGATTTTTTTTGTACAGAGTTGCTGTATTTTGAGTAGTTCTCATAACTCCCTTTTG
>NW_005846307.1:0-703 GCF_000455745.1 Alligator sinensis
TCTGTCTGTCTGTCTATCATCGATATCTACATTCTACTACTATTCCTCACTGTAGTATTTGACCACCTCCCACATAAAATCATTACTCCTCTCCATGGACCAAGACCTTATGGTGGTAAAGAGACTTGCATCTCCCAGTGATCCTTAGAGCTATGTTGCCCAGAGTCTCATGCTTCTGGCAGGGTCATCCATGGTGAGCAAGCCTGTGGAGAGGTTTCAGGCAAACTACAGTTTGACTCTATGCCTTCAATGTTGGATCAGGCAGAAGAGGATGCCAGGATCTCAGTGGCTGTAAGGACAGAAGAAGTCCGTAGCAAGATGGAGTTTTCCTATCATCTAGGGTTCTCCCTTGCCATTGCACCCAGATCTTCACCTTGACAAGATGGTGTGGTGGTTGTTTCCATGCACCGGCTTCCTCATGTTAAACAAAGTCACACTGAAGCTTCTACTGCAGAAAATAACACTCTCTCCTGTACTGACCTTCAAAAGCCCCATAGCAATGGACCCGGGTGATGGAAAAAGGAGCAATGATTTTTGCAACATGAAATGTTTGCACTTTGCTGGACAAGCAAGACAATGAACAACCAGAAAGAAGAACATCCATTGTCTCCAGGGAACTAATGAGATACAACATTGATATTCCCATCTCCAAAGAGAAATAATAGTAGATATAGAAATGGTGGAGATGGAAAACTGGCTGGAG
>NW_005846308.1:0-701 GCF_000455745.1 Alligator sinensis
GCCCAGCAGAATGCCACATGCAGTGCACACCTTTTGCTGGCCCCCCTGTACTGCGTGCAGCACGCACAGCATGTGCCAGCCTCACAGCTTGTTGGGCTAGCAAGGGATCCACACTGCTACAGCATGCAGACTGGACCCAGCACTCGCTACATATGCTGTCTGCAATGGCAGGTCCAGCCTCTGTGCTATGGGCAGCACACACCCTATGCTGGACCTGCATGCACAGGGAGCCGCAGCATAGGCTGGACTTCAGTGTTGTAGATGCTGTGCAAGGAGTCGGGCCCAGTCCAACTCCAGAGGGCCAGGCCAGCAACACTCATCCAGCCCCACAGGGTCAGGTGAGTTTGACCCCCTTGAGCTGTATGATTTAATTCACATCTCTCATCTTAAAAACCTTTAAAAATGATAATATCTATTTCCACTCTTCCTTTGTTCTGTACTTCAGTCCTACTTACTTGTTCTGGCATTTTTTTCTTCTAGCTATCTCCTGTGAATGGTTCTTTTTTCCAGTGTCTAAATCTTCCACTTCTGAATCTGCTGCTTTGGAGCTCACTTTTTGCTGCCTGTATGGGTCGGGCTGCAGTACCATCTCCTTGGTTAGCAATGTGTCCCACAAGAAGATTGGGGATCTCTTCTGGGCTCCTCTCTTGGGTGGGCATATTATTAGGAACCTACCAAATTCATGGACCCCAGTGGCCAAT
>NW_005846309.1:0-701 GCF_000455745.1 Alligator sinensis
TCGCAGTATTCATATCCCCAGCATGCCTGCTAGATTAAGCAGCTCCTTCACTATTGAGTCTGAGTGCATACAGTGCATAGCCATTTCGACTGAAGCTGTTTTTGACAGCAGCTTACTGTACAGTTTGCTTAAAATATTTATCTTGGAAGCTTCTTGCATAAATAATCTCTGCCAGAGAAGTGTGCATCTGTGTGTGAAGGGAAGGGAGCATGTGTGCACTGCAGTTTATGGCACCTGCTGTGTTTGTGAAGCCTCAGAGAAACCTTTGGCCCTTCTTAAGGTGTCAAAACTTCAAAGGATGTTACTAATTTAACTATAGCCCAGAAAGGCCTGTAGCCCTGACCTGGCCATAGCTGGTATGAACTGGTCTAAATTATTTGACTGAGGCATCCACAAGCTAAGACACACAAAATAATTAGGCCACGTTAGGAAGTGTAGGACTGTGATGATATCATTTGAATGGATTTACTTTGATTTACAGCAACTGATGAATTGGCCCATTGGATTGTTTTCCCGTCTACATCGCAGTGGCAAGTTTTTCAACCTCTTCCTCTTTCTAAAAACAATTGTCTTTCCTTGGTGTGTGCTCTATCTTTCTATAATCTCTTTGAAATCATATTGGAGCCCAGAGTGCTAGCTCTTTACCTACACTAACTATAAGCTGTTGAGCGCTCCCAGCTGGAATTGGTGTTGGTTAATTT
>NW_005846310.1:0-700 GCF_000455745.1 Alligator sinensis
TATGATCAACTGCAGTGTTTGGGTTGGGACCCACAATCCACTGATTGTGAGTCCCAGCCCCAGGAATTCACAAGAGCCTGGAACTGGTTCTGGGGGTCGTGGGAATGAGACCAGCAATCAGCTGATTGTTGGTACCAACCCTGGGTCCACACCAGAGTCTCCAGCTGGTTCCAGTGTAGTCCAGGGGCAAAGAGTGACAGTAGTGGCCCTGGGACCACACGGGAGTCTCAGCTGGCTCCCATATGGTCCTAGGGCTGTGACTGATAATGAGCTGATTGTTTCTCCCAGCCCTGGGACTGCTCTGGAGTGTCCAGCTGTCTCCAGTCCAGGGGTAATGGCAGGATCCAACAACAGAGACAGTACGCTCTCCTGACATCAGCTCTCCATGCCTCCCTTTGCCCGCTACCAGAGGCAGAGACCTGGCTTGGGAAACTGTAGTAAGCATTACTATATAATCACTCCAAATATGTTCTAACTTTTGGTAATGTTTACTATGAGCGGAACAAAACAAATGCTAAGTGTCCCATGAAATAATGTCCTTAGCCCTCTGGGAATGTACAAGATGGAGGAGAGTTCCCAACATGTCTGCCTGTGAGCACAATCCCTTTAGCAAGCAGAAGCACCTATCCCAGCCAGTACCAGCTAAGACGTAGGGTGTTGATACCTTAGATTGGAGCCCTCGTGGTGGCGGCTCCAAACC
>NW_005846311.1:0-700 GCF_000455745.1 Alligator sinensis
TGACCTGCTGTGCGGTGATTACGGTGCTGGTCAGAGATACTGGAGAACCCAGATTCCAATCCTGTCTGGGTGAGGGGGGTCTTTTACGTCATGGATGACTATGGAGATGAACAGGGAGTGGCAGCAAGAAAATGTGAGTGTGAATGATAACCACCCATTTTCTGTTCCTGAGACAAAGTCTGGTGATCTCAGTGTCTGACCAACTCCATTTTCAAGCCTCTACGTCCACCACATGTCCACAAGGGGTGAACATACATGCCAGACCTCCTCCTGTGCGTGGTCAGTTAGTGTGACCAGTTAGTTGCACAGAGTCATCCATGTTACACAGGGATACACATCCAGGAATAGGACTCCCCTGGCACTTACGCCCTGTAAATAACCAAAAGATGGCCTCTTAGGGTGCCAGACAAGAATATAATACCACCCAAAATGTGTGATTGCTCCAACAGTCTCTTCCATCTATTCTACATCTCATTGCTGACAGATTTCCATCCCATCAGCATTCAGTATCCCATGGATAGGAATCCCTTTTAAATCAGTCAGGTTTCAAATGCAGTACAACCAGCATTCCCAGCTCTGATGTTCGATATGCTGATAATTGTGTCGTGTGCCACTCAAGTGAAGTGTTCCAGGTCACCCTTGGTTGCCTCTATGACCCATATGAAAGGCTTGGACTTGCTGTCAACTTCATGAAAACCAA
>NW_005846312.1:0-699 GCF_000455745.1 Alligator sinensis
CCCTGCTGCTCCTCTAAAGCAGGCTCCCCTCAGAGCCTGTGCAAGTCCTCAGGTGGCGAGCACCCACAAAGGTGCTCCGCCACAGTGTCCTTTCTTCAGAACATCCATTAATCAGTGATGTGAACAGGGAGTTCTATGATTCCTCTAAAAATCCAGCCCCTCTCAATTACTCAGAAACTGTTCTCTTTGACCCTGGAGGCGCCACAGTTCCACTGGCTTTTCAATCATGAGAGAGCCCTTATGAGAAAAAAAGACCCAAATTTCTCATGTAAAAGGAAAAAACAATTAAAATTTTTAAATCCTCCTGCTGCTCCTCATGCAAATTCTCTCACCAACTGAATCCCCATTTCAGGATTCAGGAAATGAAGCCACATGCTGGCAGTGGCTTAAGTCAGAAGCCAGAGGGTACTAGAGCATGCCTGCCAACCACTGCAAAAGGGAAGGGACAAAAAGAGAAGAGCCCTCTGAGGCTTTCTCCCCACCCCCACCCTGCTGAAGTGGAGGGGGCATGGCCAGGCCTCAGCCTGTGCTCTGCTTGGGCAGGGTGGGAGGCTGCCAGACTGAGAAAAGGGTGCATGGGAAAAAAGGCAGTGACACTGAATTCATGAAAGCTTAAGCAAGAATAGTTCATTCTCTGAAGTGAGTATTACACACAGCTCAGCTGTGTATTCGCTTTCTCTTCCTGCTGCCCCCAAGGTC
>NW_005846313.1:0-698 GCF_000455745.1 Alligator sinensis
CTGAGGTCCCTTCAACCCTCATTTTCAGTGATTTTTATGCAAAAGAGGAGGGAAAATGAGGATAATCTGCTTTGAGGGGGCACCTCGAGTGGGCAGATCTTGATTTGTTGGAGGGGCTTGGATATGTAATACCTGCCCTCATAAATCCTTTGCTGAGACATGGGGAGGAGCAGGGTGTGTGTGCACGAGTGTATGTGCATTCATGTGCATGTTTTATGCATCGTGCACATCTGCAAACCCCAGAAAGCTGCAGTGCTGTTTTGCAGAACTGGCCAAGACGTCTTTCATTTAAAATGATAGTACTAAAACTGGTGGAAACTGAGGCAACTCTCACTGATCCCCAGTCATTCCCCCAGATACAATGTTGGCTGACTCTGGAAATGTCAAATGTCTTGAGAGGAGAGAAGCCCTTCAGTGTCTTTTTTCCCACTCTCCCCCAGCTCATTATACCCACCATGTAACTGCTGGTGTTACTATGGCTTTTAATTAGGATTGATCTGGATTGACAAGAACCTCACAGGAGGGACCTTGCTGTCAGGAGCGGTAAAGGGCAGCCCAGCCTGCATGGCCTGGCCAGTTGGGGAGTGCCTCATGCCGGCCCTGCCCGCATGCTCTCTAATCCATGGGGAACAGTTGGTGACAGGAGGCGCATCTACACATGATGCTTTAACGTGCATTAGCCTATGTTAATGCGCATG
>NW_005846314.1:0-698 GCF_000455745.1 Alligator sinensis
CGCATGATCAGAGGTCAGGAAAGCAGACCCTGCAATGACAGGGTGAGATCCATGGGGCTCTTTAGCCTAGAAAGTGCAGGCTCAGGGGTGATCTGATGGCCACCTATAAGATTCTCAGGGGTGACCACCAGTATCTGGGGGAGGAACGTTTGTTCACCAGAGTGCCCCAAGGGATGACGAGGTCGAATGGTCACAAACTACTTCAAGATCGTTTCAGGCTGGACATAAGGAAGAATTTCTTTACTGTCCGAGCCCCCAAGGTCTGGAACAGCCTGCCACCGGAGGTGGTTCAAGCGCCTTCATTGAACACCTTCAAGAGCAAACTGGATGCTTATCTTGCTGGGATCCTATGACCCCAGCTGACTTCCTGCCCTTTGGGCAGGGGGCTGGACTTGATGATCTTCCGAGGTCCCTTCCAGCCCTAATGTCTATGAAATCTATAATTCCCTCCAGCCGGATCGGGATTAAAACCCTTCTTTTTGTCCTCGTGTCAACATTTACTTCCCCTCAGCTCATGTTTCGGGCTGTTTATTCTGCATTCAACCTATTATTATTATTATTATTATTATTATCCTCCAGCCGGATCGGGATTAAAACCCTTCTTTTTGTCCTCGTGTCAACATTTACTTCCCCTCAGCTCATGTTTCGGGCTGTTTATTCTGCATTCAACCTATTATTATTATTATTATTATTATTAT
>NW_005846315.1:0-698 GCF_000455745.1 Alligator sinensis
AGAGCTAGTATAGTCCAGTATTTAGACCTGACTAGAAAGGTTTGCAACCTACTATTCAGAGGCCCAACCCAGACCCCACAGTGGAGAGAAGGTAGGAGTAACTAATGAGAGTTACTAGGAAGCAGGAACAACCATCACAGATGGCTACTAAGATGTTTAAGAAGCCACCTGTCAGAACATATTACAGAGAAAGCTGTAATGAGGCCTAACGGTAAAAGGTAACCTTTAGGAGTTGGGGAACAAAGGTGGCAACCTGGTTCTCTAACTTCCCTCTTTTGTGCCAGATGTGGGACATAAGGGAGATCCAGTTCTTAGAAGGTGTTGGGTCTGGACAGGTCAAAAATCATTATGACTGAAACTGCCCCCCACATCTGGTGCCTGTATTGTTACAGCCCTATGTGCAGGAGTTAAAAACAAAATTCACTAGCCAATATCCATGGTTCACTCACATAGAGAAATTCAGAAAGCAAGGAACTGTGACAGGGAGAGGAGAAGGAAAATGATAGAGGGAAAGGGAAAAACAGGCTGTGAGGCAGCTGTTATAGAGAGAGATGTGTAAAGTGTTTAGAAAGAAAGGTAGTGAAGAGATTAACAGAGTTTGAATGCTAGATCAAGTAGGAGGAAAGAGTAGGAATGGAATTTTAGGAATGACTGCTCTAGAACAGGAAAAAGATGCACTTGCTTTAAGGAAAAGTTGT
>NW_005846316.1:0-697 GCF_000455745.1 Alligator sinensis
ATCTCCATCACTGGAAGTTTTCAAGAGCAGGCTGGAAAACCACTGGGCCTGACTGGTTCAGACAGGAGGCTGGACGAGGTGGACTCCTGAGCATCCTCCCAGCCTTATTTCCCTTTGCTCCTGCTCTATCCATACTTGTTGCAATAGAAGACGCCCTGCTCTGCAGCTGCCTGCCCCAAAACCTGTCGACCTGAAGGGAACTCCCTGCTTTGTCCCCTTCCCATGCATACGGCTTATTATTACGTGTCTGTCTTGGGAGTGGGGCAAAAAATTCCCCAATTGAGTATCTAGAATGGGCCTGCCCTGTGGCAAGGTGGACCCATGGCACTAAAGGGGTGAAAATCACTCTACAGCCACAGAAAGGAAAGATGCAGACATCCTAGGGATGCTAGGTCTCATCTCTCTCACATCCGGGCAGCAACAGTAGGGAGAAAACCTTTCTGAGAAGCGCTGGTTTTAATTGTTACGGATGTGCCATTCTGGTGAGGCCTGAAAGCACCATTATAATAATCTCATTAATCTCCTCTGTGATCCAGGTGCCAGGGGTATCCCCAGTAGCTCCTGCATGTGGTTGAAGCGGTGTGTATCTTTTAGAAGTGCTAGGGAGGTGATCCATCACCTCCGCGGTAATTGGTTCAATGAGTCATTATTACCTGGCTGTTAAAGACATTGTGCCTTATTCCTAGCTTTACTTCAC
>NW_005846317.1:0-697 GCF_000455745.1 Alligator sinensis
CAGAAGCACTTCTGGTCCACTTCTGGGTTCATTGCAGAGTGCATGGGGGACCCCCTCCCTGCCCCCTGGCTCAGTGACTGGTGCCTCCTGGGTCTGGGGGGGCCCCTGGGGTCCTCCTGTGGCTGATCACTGAGCCAGGGGGGTATGGGGGGGGGGTCCCCCGCTTGCTTGGTGCCAGACCCGGAAGTGGACTAGAAATACTTCTGGTCCACCTCTGGGTCCACTGCTGAGCATGTGGGGGGGCCTCCTGAGCTCCTGTGGGTGCTTCATTCACCCCACCATCTCAGCATTCATGAGCCACAGCTGGTACCTCAAGGTATGTAGAAAAAACATTTAAAGCTGTGTCTATGGCCAAATCACTAATTCTCCAAATCAGAATGAAATCTTCATTCAGATTTGGCTGAATCAAATTGGGACAGTCATCTGAATGAATCAATTAAATCGCTGTCCCCCAAATCAGGCTGAATCCGAATTGAATACGGCCCGCTTTCCACACCCCTAATATACAGGTAGTCCTCAGTCTTACAACACAATTGGTTCCTGAAAACCATATCTTAAGTCGAAATGTCATAACTTGGACCAAATTTTCCCGTAGGAACAATGTTATAAATGGGTGATTGGTTCCTTTATGACTTTGGATACAGCTGCATCTGGGTGGTAAGACTGGAAGGGGAGGGAAGGGGCATTGGGGGGGGGG
>NW_005846318.1:0-697 GCF_000455745.1 Alligator sinensis
AACAGTTCTTGAACAGACCAGTTGGAGATGTTTCCTCTGGTAGCTCTAAACCAATAATGGTGGATGTCAGGGAAGGCAATGACTAAGGGATAGACCACTTCAGTTATATTCAGTTTAGTGCTGTCCCAGTCTAAAGCAGTCCATTTTTGCCACTGTCAGAGACAGGATACTAGATCTAAATGGACCATTGATCTGACCCACTATGGCACTGCTGATGTCCTTATGTTCCTATAAAGGTGCCACTGGTTGAGTGTCCCTGACCTAGAGGCAAGGATTTTTGTGGGCAAAATCTGTTATTTGACCAACTGCATGGGTGAAATAAACTTAGAGAAGTTTCTGAATGCCATGAATTCTTCTTCAAGTTTTGGCTGTCATCAGGCTGTTTGGCAGCAGGTTTGGGTCTGCTGCATAGCATCAAGGTATGTCTCCAGGTTAATATCTCTGAGCATAAGTATGTCCTGTTTAAACTGATATCTTTTGGAATAGATTACCTAAACAAGATGGTATCTCCTTTTTTCTGATGCTCTCTTGCATAGTTGCATAACATATTTAGAGTTGTGTGTTTTAGCTAGAGGGTTGCAAATGATGAGTCCCCTGGGAATGAGGCTGGTTTGTTGCACAAGCTTAGGAAGAAGATGTCACTGCGTATCCTGGCTTCTTGTTTCTTTAGGTTGTGGATTTTCCACTGTAAGCAGCA
>NW_005846319.1:0-696 GCF_000455745.1 Alligator sinensis
GTACAGGTTTAGAATTGTCCCCCAAGATATTACAGTGCATAAAAACATGTCCTGACTTCATCATTTTCTTTGTTGAGTGTCTTGGCATTGTACAGTTATAAGCATGACAATATAGCTAGAGTTTTGTAAATTATTTCAGGAGAGTTTTTTACCTTAATCTGCAGAAGCATAGCTAGCAGGGTTTGTGCCCTGGGTAAAGATCTGAAGAAGAGTGAGTCGGGGATGCTAAGAGCACGTGTGGGGGGTGGGGACAAATCTTATTTGCTCCAGAGACTTAAAAAAGTCCCAGGCTGCTACTGTCGTGGCATGCATTGCCCACCCCAGTTGTTGATGCTGCACCAGCAGTGCAGCGTGCGACAGTGTGCAACAACAGTCACATGAGGCTGCCATGGTTGCCAGGCTATGGACTCCCTGGGGGCTGTCATTCTGGCACCCTCACTACATTAGTACTGGGGGCTGGGGCCCTGCCTATGCACCCCAAGTCAGACTAGTGATACAGATTGCTATGAGTCTTCTCATTTCTGTAAGTTAATAGTGAATAAAGTATTACTGTGGTTTCATCATAGTAAAAAATGAGCAAGTAAGTTTTGTACCTGGGCAGGTAAATGCATATGACAGCTTTGCAAGGCAACTATATTAGAATCATAGAAAAGTAGGGTTGGAACAACCTTAGGAGGTCATCTAGTCCAACCCCTT
>NW_005846320.1:0-696 GCF_000455745.1 Alligator sinensis
CCCTGGCCCCATATGCAGGCCCTCTTCTAGGCTTTCACGCCCCTGGTCCTGCATGAAACCCCTCCTGTGACCTTTCACACCTCTGGTCCTGAATGAAGTCCCCGCTCTGTGCTTTCACACCCCTGGTCCAACATGCAGCCTGTCCTCTAGACTTTCAGACCCCTGGTCCCACATGAAACCCCTCGTTTCGGCTTTCACACACCTGGTCCCGCATGCAGCCCCTCCTCTGGGCTTTCAGACCTCTGGTCCTGAATTCAGCCCCTCCTCTGGACTTTCACACCCCTCGTCCCACATGCAGCCCCTCCTCTAGACTTTAACACCCCTGGTGCTGCATGCAACCCCTCGGCTAGGCGTTCACACCCCTGGTGCCGCGCAGCCCCTCCTCTGGGCTTTCACACCCTTGGTCCTGCATGAATCCCCTCCTCTGGCCTTTTAGACCCCTTGTCCTTAATGCCACCCCTCCTCTGGTCTTTCCCACCCCTGGTCCCGCTTGCAGACCCTCCTCTGGGCTCTCAGACCCCTGGTCCTGAACTCAGCCCTTCCTCCGGGGTCGTGGACCGTCCGTTCCAGATCTCAGCATTTTTTCACTCTGTTTGCGGGTTCAGTTTCTGGCTCGCGAACTGGCCTTGTACGTGCCACAGCAGGGCTCAAGGCTAAACGACGAGTGCCGTTGGAATAACCCAGAAGCATTGCAGC
>NW_005846321.1:0-695 GCF_000455745.1 Alligator sinensis
TTTATTTCCTGTTGATTAAGGGACAGACAAGTTGACACTATGCATTTAAAGCACCTCTATTCCAATAACAATAGGAAATAAACTTTTATTTAAAAAGTTTTTAAAAATACCTTGGAAAGATATGTAACATCTCATAGAAACTATATTTAAAAACAACTCAGTGTAGCACATTTGCAAATATCCAAAATTCAAATGAAATTTTCTTCCATAAATTATAATCAACCAAATAAGGAACACAAACACTTTTGCAGCATCTGTTGTTTTAGACTGATATTATCTTGTAATGATTATTATATTCATCATCCATTTCTCTCTCATCTTTCAGGGCACATCTACACCACAGTCATAGTGTGTCCTGGTAGGAATGCCTCTGAGCACAACTGCCCACATGCTCCTACTTAGATCCTCCAAACCTAGACTTGTCTGTGAATTCCTATGCACCTGTTCTTGGCAACTTGGTCTCTCAGGGGACCAAGACAAGCCCTCAGGGGCCACACTGGAGTCTCTTCACCAGAGTATTTCTAGGTTGAAAGTATGCAGGCAAGGAGTGGGCTGGGATCTCCTGCCAGATCAGACTACAATTCTCTGCCAGCATGAAAATCTCTGCTTTTTAATGTCTTCATCTGATCTGCTTGGTTAGAGGTCTCCAGCCCTGGCATATAGTAAATAGTCACATTCACATAGTATGTAATTCA
>NW_005846322.1:0-695 GCF_000455745.1 Alligator sinensis
CAGGGCTCTGGAGGAACACCTGGAAGTGGGATAACCCTTCCCCAGAAGCTGGGAGAGCATGGTATGTGTGGGCCAGTGGCACAATGGATAACGTATCTGACTACGGATCTGTAGGTTCGACTCCTTCCTTGCTTGCAGTAACTTTCTTTTTTTCCGAGGCAGAGGGCATGATCACCACTGATATGAAGGTGGCACCAGCCCCAGCCTGGGTGGCATGCTGCATTGGCCTGGCAAGCCTCTGTGCACATGCTCCTTCATGCACAGCTCTTGGGAACAAAAAGGCTGATGCGCTGGCCCTGGCGTATGGGCATATGGCCACCAAGCCAGGCTTTAAGCAGAGGCAATAGTTCCCTCCGCCTAGGCACAATTTCTGTTTCAGCCCTGACACCAGCTCCTTTGGACCAGGAAGCCTCATGCAGGTTAAGAAGTGGGCCCTGTTTTATGCCCAGCCATGCTGCATTGCCCAAGCAGAACGGGGGCCAAAAAGCCTGCTGGAGAGCTCCACGCTCACTTGCCTGCGTCTGCGTGAGCTGCCAGGAGGGGAACGGGGCACAGGGCACAGGACTCTGGACAGAGCACCAGGAAACAGGCTCACCCTTTACCCCCAGCTGCTCTCATGTCCCTGCGAGCTGTGTGTGAAACAGCGTAGTACCGTTTGGACTTTCAATTCAACGTTTCAACGGAACATTTCGTTT
>NW_005846323.1:0-695 GCF_000455745.1 Alligator sinensis
CAGTTTTCAAAGTGAGACATTATTCAACGCATCCAATGATACCAGCATCAACCCCTATATTGGCCCATGATGTACCAGAAGGAATGAGTTGGTAGAGAGGGAAAACAACTCGGAGGTTCATTTACATCATGACCTCAATGGTCTTATCAGGCTAATCTGTTCAATAAGAGAGAATGCATGTTCTTTTTAACAAGGTGGAGAGCTTTGCTGGCTAGCTCTGTGAGTGTTTGGTGGAAGGAGGGTGGACGGAGGACCTGATTCAGTCAGCCGCTAAGCACATATTTATGACTGTGTCCAGCAAAGCTCTTAGGCCCATATTTAATGACCAGTCACCTATGCCCCAGCCAGCAGGACTTCCCCCAAGCTCTTTATCTGACGTCACTGGACACTGCAGATCAAACTGATGCCTGGTGTTTTCTCCATTGTGCAGGTGCTCCCTGATGGGGTTTGATTTAAACCGGCACTGGGTGGATCCGTCTCCCTGGGCTCATCCCACGCTGCACGGAGTAAAGCAGCTCATCATTCACATGTACAACAATCCGGTGAGTGCGGAAACCCACGCCAACACAGCAGCTCTCCCAGAGCTGTGAGACTGTTCTCCTTTACGTAGTTCAGGCGCTGCCTCTGGGCTGCTGCAGGCTGCCGGCTGCTCTAAAGTGGCTATATCCAGTGGCCAGGTGGGGGGAAAAAAAAAA
>NW_005846324.1:0-695 GCF_000455745.1 Alligator sinensis
AGAGTTTTCAAAAGCAGGCCTCTTCAAGCCCTCAAGTTAGGCACCAAAAAAGGAGAAACTCTAACCATTAATACGCTCTAGAAACATATGCCCCCTTGTGTGTGGAAAGCTTGTCTTTTCACATAGCGATCTTAAGAAATACTCTTTAGCCTGCATAATAAGAGCCAGTTACTACATGTGGTATGGTATCGAGACGGCCATTTATTCTAGCACCGAGATAAGGAACCTGGGATTAAGAGGACCTCACTTGGTCTAGTCCCCTGAGATCTAAAACTGCCCTTTCTTACACTAATTTATCTCCGTCTTAAAAGAAAAGAGATTTCTCCTCTCCCCTGTTCCTTCTATGTAGCTGCTCCAGGAGCTCATTCTTGTAATTCGCTGAAACTTCCCACTAATTTCCAGCCTCAAATTTATTTGTGGGCATTTTATACCCATCTGGTCTTGCACCACTGCAGTCCTCCAGCTTAAGTAGCTGTTCTCCCTACCTGGCGTTTGTCCTGTTGTGTACTCACAGGCAGCAGGGTAATGCCCTCATACCCTTCATTTTGCTAACATAATGAAGCCAGGTCTACTCACTAGAGCAGCAGAAGGTAATTATTTGAGCCTGAGACATAGGGAGTTTTGATGAGTTGTTGTGGTTCGGGTCAGCACCCCTCCCTCCCCTGCACCCAACAAAATTCCCTATGTGGGGTGAG
>NW_005846325.1:0-695 GCF_000455745.1 Alligator sinensis
GTCAGGGTTTTCCTGTAAATTTTGCTACATCTATTCCTGGCTCTCTCCCACCGGCTAAGCCTTCTCTTGTGCAATTCCAGTCGGAGTCCTGACAAGCCAACAGAGCCAGCCTCAGGGAAAATGGCACCCTGGGTGAACTCAGCAAGAGCAGGGGTGGGCAGTGTGGGTGCCTCCACCTCCCCGCCGGACTCTGCCCTGTGCCCCCGCCTGCCTGCCTCTGCCTGTAGCAGCGCTGCGGACTCGCGGGGGGTCTGGGTGCTGCTCTGTGTGTGTGGCAGCCCACTGACCGTGATGCCCTGAGCAGTCACCCACGTTGCCCACCCCTAAAACTGGCTCTGCCAGCTAGTGCTGGGCATGCCCTGTATCAATGAGGCCTTCACCTCTACATGCAGGATCTTCTCCAGCAAGCCCATCTGAGTGTCTGTCCAACATCCCCTCTGCAGAAGCGTCGCCGCAGGGCTAGACGCAGAGTTTAAGCCTGGCTGGTTGTGGGCATGGGGATACCCCCAGCTGCACTGTTTTGTACTTGAAGGTTGACTCCTAGTCCCGAGAGATCTCACAATTGCTGGGATGAGAGACCCTTGCAAAAGGAGTCTCGTGCCACTAAACTCTGAAAGGAAGCAGCGTGGTGTCTAGAGGTGAACTGCAGAGGCTCGGTTTCTTGCTGGGTTTTTGAGTTATATAATTGATGAAAA
>NW_005846326.1:0-695 GCF_000455745.1 Alligator sinensis
AAGGTCAGACCTGTACCCATTCCTTTCACAGAATAGCCTAGCAGGCCACTCACTCACCCAGGAAGGGGAGGCCCAGGTCCAAACCCCTCCTCACTTGGCAGGGGTTCAAACTCATGTCACCTGCCTCCATGGAGAATGCCCTAGCCCCAGACCGCAGCAGGAAGCATTCCCCACCACCTACTGAACAAGCTGTGCCCCTATGTAGGACAGACTTGCAGGGTTAGGGTTGACAGAGGAATCGGCAGTCAGACCTAATGGTTCACACTGTGACCAGAGTCAGGGGCTGACCTGAGTGCAAGTACCCCAGGCCAAAACCAGGTCCCGGCCCAGGTTTCCAGAGCCTAAGCTGAGATCAAGACGAACTCACGCTCAGAGCAAAGCAGGTGATTGAGGCTGGGAGACAGAGACAAGGTTAACCAGAGTCCAAGGCAGCAGCAGCAGCAGCCAGCAGTATTGAACAGAAACAGGACTTGGGCAATCACCAGACTAAAGCTAGCATAGCTTTCAGGGCTGTTTCTGCAGGTGCTGAATGGGAAAGGTATAGGAGCCCTATCTGGGACCAGAAGGTGGACTTCCCCAACCCTGTTTCAAGCAAGTGTTTAACGACTGTGCTCTGCTCACTCCTGCTCCTCTCTGCCCCAGGACATCTTGAGCTCCCTGCAAAGCTTGAGCATCTGCTACTGGAACTAGGGGAG
>NW_005846327.1:0-694 GCF_000455745.1 Alligator sinensis
ATATATATATATATATATCATTTGTATTTGTATTTGATAGATAGCTGGTGATTTATGTAAAATGAATTTGTGGGTTGAGCCCTGATATATAGAAGGCAAAGGGAACACTTCCAATTGTCTTTGCTGACAGCCTCAATAGAAAGACTAATGATTAAGAGCCTTTTTCTGCAAAAAAATGAAGCGTACAGTAGTCCCAGTGAAGTCAGCAGTATGAAGTTTTTATCTGTGTTGTGCTTTTATCAATGAGGTATCTGATTGAGATTATAGTGAGCTACTTGCGTGCTTGCAGGCCTGGAGTCCAAATGGACATGAAACCTGAAATGTCCTCTGACTTTCCGTCCTATAGATAATCCCCCTAGAAAAGGGTTGATTCATTAGCAGAAGAATGGATAAACGCATATACTAGTGTCTGGGCTGCACTCATTCTATGGCTATTATAGATGACATCCCTGTGCAGAGGGCTGTTGATTCAGTGCCTTTCACAAGCACTATATTCATTCAATATTTTTATGACAATGTACCATGAACACACACCACTTCAATAATAAAGGCTGGAACCCTTGTTGTTCCCTCAACACCCTTCCTTTCCCACGTTTTCACATCCCTGAGAGTAAGTGGCTGTTTATGTTTATGATTAACCTAAAGAAATTCCTCCCAAACTCTCTGTTCAGTGTTTCTCCCTCTTCACAAACTG
>NW_005846328.1:0-694 GCF_000455745.1 Alligator sinensis
TTGACTCCTGACTTGTGGCTTCTGACCCTTATTCCTGTAACCCCTGCTCCATACCAGGCTCTACACACTAGACTGGATGGACTGGTAGACTGTGATACTATGATTTGATGTCATCTAAATATGAAACTTAGTGATTAGAAAGTGGTACTTTGCCCTCTCATGAATCTAACCTTTAATATAGATATAGATATAGATATGTCACCTGGGTATTGCACGGTCATCTGTTTGATTTTTGTTTGTAGGATCTACTCTTTCTAAGTTAAATAAGCACCAAATCCTGTCCTGTCTGGCATAAGAGGAATAAGCAAAGACACTGACTAGCAAATCTGATATAGAATACATTAATTAGGATAGGATTATCTAAAAGGGGCCAAAGCATATAAATTATTGTGAAGTGGCATATAAATTACTGCTCCTTTGAACATGAATAGTATATGTTACCTGCTAATACTTGGGGATGATCCCAAGATCTGCTAGCTAAAGATTAGATCATATAACCTTAGGGAAAAGTGGGGTACTTTTAAACTGGTATAAAGAGATCCTTGTACTTGTGTGAAAACAAAGAGTTTCCCCACAGTCTTTTCAACCAATGTGTACTAGCAAAATATGAGTAAGTTTATCTTTTATATATAAAATAACATCAAACTTAGCTACCTGCTTTGCCAAGTTATGGTTGGTTCATTGGCAGACAAGG
>NW_005846329.1:0-694 GCF_000455745.1 Alligator sinensis
TTCACTCCTTAGCTAAGCTTATGCAAGTAGACCTCTCCAAGCTTGTGAAGTATCTACCTAGTCTTGCTCATAATTATCAGCATCTTTCCAAAACAGCCTCTAAAAATGCCAACAACCCCTCCCCTCCCCCCCTTCTCCAGGCTGTGTTTTTTTCCCCCAACCCATTCTGGTCTTCTCACAGTATTTTGTGCGTGCTGCAAAATCCCTTCCTCATTTCCCTCATCCCTCTGCTCCATTCCCTTCAGTATTGAATTCTAGGTTTGTAATTTATTAAATACATCAATCAAATATTGATAAGATATGCAGTCCAAGTCCTACAGCCTAACATCAAATGGAATCACATATTATCTACATATGCTCTACAATTATACACTGCGAAAGAAAGAGCAGTAATCAAAATGGGGGAAGGGGCTAGGTATGAAACTAATTTCCTGTGACTTGCACACAACATTTGCCTGACTGACATCTATTTGAGTGTCCCATTTATATTTTGAAAGGAATGCAAAAAGCTGGGTTGCAAGATACTGCTGTGTGTGGAAAGTTCTATTAGATGACTTGGTAGGCAAATCTAGACAAGATGCCTTAATGTGCAGTAGACTGTTATGTGCATTAGCACATCATTGAGAAAACCATGCTAATGAGCTAATTCACAGTAGAATTAGTTTACTGCACATTAAGTATCACCAAAAAAAAA
>NW_005846330.1:0-692 GCF_000455745.1 Alligator sinensis
CCCCATGCCCTGAGGTCAGTGCTAACACAATAGAGTGCTCTCACCTGTCCTCACGCACATAGACATAGTAGGCAGACTTGGTTGCTTAGCAACCGGAGTGATAGACACCTGAGAGGGAGGGAGAGGGGAACAGATTAGCTCCAAGGTGAAGAGGAGGCTGGAATAGGATTTCATCACAGCCCCTATCTTGGAATAGGCTGAGCACTGGCATTTCACACTGAGTTCAGTGAGAGTCAAGTGCACAAAGCACCTGGTAACATCAGGCTCCTAGTGAATCTGAATTATTATTGGAGTCCCCCAAAAAGTTTGAGTTGTGAAAAGATTATTGTCTTCAACGTTTGTTTCATCCTGGCTATTGCACATTTCTAAATTTCTGTATCTTCCCTGTGTCTCCTTATATTTTATAGAGTGACAAGGAACTAGTAAGTAAACTAGTCATTTTGGCTTTTTATTTCACAAAGGATATCAAGTAATACAATATACCCACTTTCAGGACAAAAGCAGCCCTGGTACTAGAGCAGTGAAAGGGATGCTAAGCAGGTGAATGGGCAGGGGGGAGTGCTGGTGCCCCGCTTGTGAGCGCCAGCCAGGAACCTGCTTCTGGAAGTGGCCACAGCAATCCCCGCCCGGTCAGAGAGACTGGCCGTAGGGGAACCTGGTCGCTGACTGGTTGCTGGGGGGGGCATGTGCCC
>NW_005846331.1:0-692 GCF_000455745.1 Alligator sinensis
TGCTCAATAAAGTTCTTAAAAACAAACCCAAGCGAGCGACGCACTGGAGCACCCGTCTGGCTTCGGAGGAAACCGGCATTTCCAAAAGCACGGTCCAGCGCTACCTGCTTCTGTTTGGTGTGCAACCGCATCGCAGCAAGTCATTCAAACTTTCCACGGATCCGTTCTTCGTTGAGAAGGTGCGTGACATTGTTGGCCTGTATCTGAATCCGCCTGACAAGGCATTGGTACTGTGCGTGGACGAGAAGAGCCAGATCCAGGCCATCGAACGCAGTCAGCCCGCTATGCCGGTGGGTATGGGAGAGGTCGAGGGTATTGCGCATGACTATTTCCGGCACGGCACGACCACCCTGTTTGCAGCACTGGACGTGGCCAGCGGCGAAGTCATCGGGCAGTGCAAGGCTCGCCACCGGCATCAGGAGTTTCTGTCATTCCTGCGCCATGTCGACAACAGCGTCCCCGCGTCGCTCGATGTGCACCTGGTCATCGATAACTACGCCACCCACAAACACCCCAAAGTGCGTGCCTGGCTGGCGCAACGTCCTCGCTACCATGTGCACTACACCCCGACCTACAGTTCCTGGCTCAATCAAGTCGAACGCTGGTTTGGCCTGCTCACGCAAAGAGCGTTGAAACGTAATTCATTCAAGACCGTTACCGAGCTCACCCGCAAGATCGACAGCTTTGTCGAG
>NW_005846332.1:0-692 GCF_000455745.1 Alligator sinensis
GAGGGGCAGAGCAGGAAGCTGCCATGCCAACCCCACGCCCAGGCAGGAGGCACCAGCCCCACAGATGCCCCCACGTACCGCATGCCAGGACGGCACGGCATCGGCCTCATACGCCAGCATGCCCGTGCCACACACCATGCCGCCCCCCTTCTCAGAGACGACCCATGCCCAGCCAGGCAAGGACCCCCCAGCCCCACACATGTGATGCCAGGAGGAGTCCAGGCAGAGTCTGTGCCAAGTCCGCACACCGGCACAGGTCAGCATCGACCCCGCGCACTACACCGAGCCAGAGCCGCCCTGGCATGGAGAAGCCCAGGCACACGTTGCCACACCAGCACCAGGCCAAATCCAGCCCCGCACCCTGGTACCTTCACGGCACGCCGGACCCTGCTGCCACCAACGGCACCCGGGATCCTGCCTGCGGCCACGGCCTTCCTCAGCTGGTCCTCCGTGAGGGACGTGCTGTTCTGGGGGCGGCACGAGAGGGCTGTGACCCGGCCGTGGGGATAACGACTCCCCTGGCAGGACCCAGGGGCTGCCACGCCGGGGAACATGCTCGGGGCCCCGCTGGCACGGCTCTGGGGGGATGGGGGTCTTCTCTGAGCTGTGCCCGCTGCAGTAAGATGTGCAGCCACGATGCTGTCCGAGGCCATTGTGACCATGAGGCCGGGCACGGACACCGGAGCGCTACC
>NW_005846333.1:0-691 GCF_000455745.1 Alligator sinensis
TAGAAAAAAGAGGCAAAAGATTCTCAGGAAAATTGGAAAAATACAAACCATTTCAAGATTTTCCATAATAATATTTTTGACCAGCTCTACTTACGATTACACTATGCATTTTTAGCTAGAGGGTGGAGCATCAGTAAGAGTTCTTGGGTTGATTTGTTAGAAAATGTACCTCGCTCTCTATAGAATCACGCTCAGCAGCACAGAAATCTAACCATTTGTGCATGTATTTTCTCTCAAAGGAGACAAGTGCAAGATTTGTCCAAAGAGCTGGATACAATATTGGAAAGCCTGCTATGACATTTCATCTGGAATCAAATCTTGGTCTGAATGCAAAAAGTATTGCTCTTCCCTGAGTTCTAGGCTTCTGAAGATAGACAGCAAGGAAGAGCTGGTAGAGTTTATATATTTATTTTTTTTGGTATTACTGTATTATCAAGCATTGAATAAATGGTTTGTCAGGAATGGGAGAGGAAGAAGTTGCATATTTTTTAGGCATTTGAATATTGTATAATTGTTATGGTGTTTACCAAGGATACTGATTTAAATGCCATCAGCAATAAAATTCTCTTCCCTTAGAATGAGTATTTGTCATGTTCATTTCATCCTTCCTCAGTCACGTGAGAAAATAGGGACTTGGCTTGGCCCAATTTCTTTTCTACCCATGGCATGAGGAGTTGCATGAGAAAATGTT
>NW_005846334.1:0-691 GCF_000455745.1 Alligator sinensis
ACACAATACTCACAGAGAGTATTCAGGTGCTGCATCCTTGAGGTCAGAGAGTTCTTTTACATATTCATTATAAAACCATTTCACTTTGAAGTGTAAATTCATGTAATCTGTGCTTTTGCATAACCGCTGCTTTTCGTGTTCTATGATAGGAGAGAAAATAAAAAAACATTGAATGAAGTTCTGATAGTAAATAATATCCCTGCACATTCCTTTATTTTATCATTATATGCAGTAATGAATATATATACACACATATATATGTGCACCATAATATATGCACCATAATAAGGTGATTACATTACAGGCAAATAGTCTGAGACTGCACCCACAATTTCAACCACAGGTTCTCTGCATCACTAGAGAAAAGTTCAAGCACAAAACCTTTTGAGGTCCTCATTACTAAAATGATCTTTGGCTATGTGTAAAGTAAAACTAATTTTATCATAGAATAATAGGAAAACCATACTGCCTTCCTGAGAAAAAAGGTTTGAAAATTCAATATAGAAGAATGTTCTAATAGGTTAATCACTTTCAAACTTCATTCAGATTTCTCTTGGCGTGATGCAAACTGCATGGGTAGAGGAGCCAAGTTAGAAAATAAATAAAGCTACAGCTGTGACGTAATGCAAATACACCTTTAAGTAATACGCTTTAATGGCGTTATGGATAAATATTTAAAGAAAATAAACCT
>NW_005846335.1:0-691 GCF_000455745.1 Alligator sinensis
CTGGCTAGGTCCCTCCCTCCATGGGCCCCTGTTTACCTGGGGCAGACCCGGGCTCACTGGGGGTCCTAGGGTCTCACTGGGGGTCCCTGGGCTCACGAGGGCACAGTGGGTTTACACCCGCACGTCTCGCACTGGAGCTGGGGACCAAACTAACTGGAAAGAAGTGCATTTGGAGCTGTCTTCATGCTTTCATGGAGAGAAGGGGCACTAGTGCATGGGTCCTAGCTCCTACCCATCCACCTGGACTTGAGCTGGGTCTTTCCATAACACAACATGAAAGTTTGCTGACTACTGCCCTAGGAGTCAGAACCATGCAGTCTTGGCAGATGACAATATTGTGTTTAATAGTGAGAATTTAATGAACCTGGAGTGTGCTGTAGGCAGATGCTACACATGAAAATACAGATGATGGCACGCAAACGGTATTAAAAGATTTAGGTGGGAGGAAGTAAACGAGAAATTTAAGTAGCCTAATAAATGAAGGGAAGGGTTTGAAAGATTTAAAGATGAGGAATTCCTACTGTCAGTGCATTGTGTAGCTGGAGGCAGCATATGACTCTTGAAACTGCAGCTTTCATATATTTGTTTAATGCAGGTTTTTGGACATAGGAATTATAAGCGAGTTGGTGCGCCTGTTCCTGCAGAGACAGGCTTTGTCTCCTTAGGAGCCCTTCAGCAGGTTTGTCTACAC
>NW_005846336.1:0-690 GCF_000455745.1 Alligator sinensis
CCGGGTACCCACAATCCAATGGCAGGCTGACTGCACAGTGCAGACCATCAAATCAACACTTAAGACGACATTGCAGGATGGCTCTGATCTACTTTACTCGATCTGAGCAACATGCCCATTTCCGGTCTTGAGTAAGGTCCAGCGCAGCTTCTGATGGGGAGACTCCTGCGCAGTCCCCTCCCTGCTACAACGGCGGTGCTGACACCCAGACAACCGTCGATCGCCTCCCACAACTTGCAGGACCTTCAAAGGCACCAGAAGGAGCGCTACGACCGCACGGCTGCTTTCCTTCCGCCTCTACCACACAGGGAGAAAGTAGGGATGCAAACAAGTACAAGTTGGACACCAGCATCCGTCACGGCAAAAAGGGATGAACCGCGCGACAGCCCCCAGCCGTAATCAGGAGAAACAGCACTTAGGATAGAATTACTTGTCACTCCCAGCACGACAAGTTGGTGTACCTCAAGAAATGGCAGCAGAGCAAACTTCAGAAGATGAACCAGACCACCATGAGCAAGAGTTTCATCACGTTGCAGAGAATCCACCTGTCGCCCAGAGGAACCTGATGCCACCACGCCAACTAAGAGTGGACGTGTGGTGAGATTGCCTGTGAAGAACAAGGGCCATAATGGGATAGTGGTAAGCCCACTGATGAGCCGAGTGCTAGCAACCTCTGGCTCCATGATCCTG
>NW_005846337.1:0-689 GCF_000455745.1 Alligator sinensis
GAGCTGGTTGTGGGGGGCTGTGCAGCCTGACTCTGATTCATTCTGCCCAGGACAGGGATGAGGGCAGGACAGAGGGGCTGGGTAAAGTGCTTGGGCCCTGATCCGGATGTGTGGGTGGGTGGGAGGAGCAGCTCAGTTCAATCTGAGCATGTGGGGAGTGGGTCTGGCCCTGATCCTTGTGCATGGGCAGTGGCCTGGATGAGGCTGGATCCAGCTGGGTGGAGCTTCTGTTTCTCTCTGCTACCAAGTTTTCCAGCCCATGGTTGGATGTCATTAATCTGCAGGCCAAATTTGGCTTGCAGGCTGGAGCCTGAGCACCCACCCCTGTTCTAACCTCTTAGCAAAACCAAGAGTCCAGATATGCCTCCCACACATTTCTGAGGCAGCTGGCCCTATTTCAACAGCAAATTTGGCTTGGTTTTTGACTGTGGTAAAACACCAGAGCAATTCTCCAGTTGCAAAGAGCTCCAAGAGATGCCAATGAGCCATGATAGTCATAACACTCTAGATTCCTAGCCAACTTCTCTGGGTTGCAGCGGTGCAGTCATACCTCCCTTTGATTCCCGCTCTGCCCAGAGCGGAAAACCAATTGACTGGCAATAGCATCAGCATTTCTAGTCTGGCAGCAGCGAGGGAGTTCATTGACTTTGTGGCTTATTGTTTTCATCAGTGACCTGGAAGATGGGATG
>NW_005846338.1:0-689 GCF_000455745.1 Alligator sinensis
CAGCCCACTGGCCGTATTTTGCCCACCCCTGCTTTTGCCCATGGAGATGAAGCGATGTCTCAGTCCAGACAAGCTGACAGTTACATTTCAGAGGACAGAGACTGTTCAGAGGGGTGGAATAAATGACTGACTGAACAGGTACATCAAAGACAGTGAGCCAGGCCAGTGAGACGGCCCACAGCCCAGTGGCAGTAAGTGCCAAAGGGCAAGGTCTCTACAGAGCAGTGGATGCAAGGCAGGAAGGGGAGGGAAGCAGCTGGCAGTGGGCTGGTTCGGAGAGGGAGGGTGAAGTGAGGCAGCAAGCAAGTCCAGCACCTGGGCAGAAACAGGCCTGCAGGGAGGGGTTCATGAGGGATGGGAGGAGGGGTGTTCAATGACTGCCCTGGGGTGGCCCTGGATCCCATGGGGGCAGTTGTAGAAGGGGGTGACATGGTCACATCTCTGCTGTACAAAGTGTCACAGGGCAGCAGACCTCAGTGTGAGAACAGCAGTAAATACCATGTGGAAACACAGGCACCTACCTGCCATCAGCTGGTGAATCTGGAGTGAAACCAGGAGAGTGATGCAACTGGGCAGAGAGAGGCTCACTATGGGGCCAAGGGGGAATGAGGAAACCCCTCTCTCCATGGCGATGTGGCCTAGGCGACAGGGAAACACATAACCCAACATAAGTATGTACAGGGCTGTGA
>NW_005846339.1:0-688 GCF_000455745.1 Alligator sinensis
GTACTTCTACAGGTTGTGTTACCACTGTGGAAAATGGTTATAGAGATTTACTTATACCACAGACAGGGAAAATTATTTTTGATCCACTGAAAGCGTTCAGTTCTGTGGTTTAAGAAGCCTATTGCAGGTGATCCCCTCCCCCTCCCGCCCCTCCACCCCCTGCCCCCACTCTTTTGCAAGGAGCTGGAGGGCTTGGGAAGAGAAGTTGGGAATGGTTCTGATTGTATTGCTGTTTTGGTGTAGGTTATTTGTCATGGTTTTATTTGCTATACAAGAGGTAGTTCTGGAGCATAAATAACTTGTAGATAAGCTGTTCAAAGTACAGTAGCTGAATTAACTCACGCAAACCACAGAATATTTATTGTAACATGAATGACAGAAAAACCCTGCAAGAGGATAAATTAATATGTGAAAGGTGTATCTTAAGATTTGATGAAGCAATTTAGATTGAATATACAGCATCACTAGTTGATTTCACATGGTATATCACGTGTTGTCTTGGACAGTAAGAATGCATTTTCTGAAAACCTTTTTAAAGTTGCTTATAATACTAATTGTATTAACAAGAGTAGTATCTGGGAGACAGATGATAGGAATCGGTATCCTTATATAACGCTCGCTGTTTTTACTTCTAATACAAATTATATTGTGTCCTATAATTTTCTGGTGCATGAAAATCTTTCCCCCC
>NW_005846340.1:0-688 GCF_000455745.1 Alligator sinensis
TTGGAGCCAATGGGACCCCCGGCTGCACAGACTCACCTCCATTCTGCTCTGCACAGTTGCGGCTTGACAGCTCTGACTGTCTCACAGCTCAGCCCACAAGTGAGCGGGGGAAGCTAAGCAGACCAAACCCATATGATGCTAAAAGTAATAGCCAGGTGGGAGCCCCTGAGGTTATATATCCTGAGCACAGGACTTGGTGTGACACATAGGCAAGGGGAGGGGTAGGGACTGGCCCAGTGGATCATAAGACATGAGTCAGGACCCAGAGGCCCAACCTGAGCAACAGCATGGGTTTGGAAATGACTTTTCCTTGCCCTCTGTAGTATACCTGCAAGAAGGGATGCGTCTCCAGCAGTTGGAGTAGCAGGGCCAAGAATCAGGCCTCTTGGGTTCTGCCCCCAGGTCTGGAAGGAAAGTGGTTTCATGGATGGCAGCAGGGGTCTGAGGTGCCAGAGTTTCTGGAGAGCCTAATCTGTAAGTCTGAAAAGATTTTCGTTGTTGGCTGTGCCTATTCATCACAACTGAATCTTATGCCAAAAACTTCCGTGAGGACCCCCAGATTCACTGTCTTGGGTGATTTCAACACACATGCCAAGTCTGCCTCATCAGTGCTGGAGTGAAGGCCCACCAGGCAGCACCATAGTGGCGAGCGCCAAGGGGGGACCACCCACAGCCGCCAGCATCAGTG
>NW_005846341.1:0-688 GCF_000455745.1 Alligator sinensis
ACCTCCTTCATGGACATGCGGCCCCGGAAGATGGCGGCCACCGTCAGGTAGCGGCCGTGGCGTGGGTCGCAGGCCGCCATCATGTTCTTAGAATCGAACATCTGCTGCGTCAGCTCCGGCACCGTCAGGGCACGGTACTGCTGGCTGCCACGGCTCGTCAGCGGGGCAAACCCGGGCATGAAGAAGTGCAGGCGGGGGAAAGGTACCATGTTGACAGCCAGCTTGCGCAGGTCAGCATTCAGCTGGCCGGGGAACCGCAGGCAGGTCGTCACGCCGCTCATGGTGGCCGACACCAAGTGGTTGAGGTCCCCGTAGGTGGGGGTCGTGAGTTTCAGCGTGCGGAAGCAAATGTCATACAGGGCCTCATTGTCAATGCAGTAGGTTTCATCCGTGTTCTCCACCAACTGGTGGACAGACAGGGTGGCATTGTAGGGCTCCACCACTGTGTCAGACACCTTGGGCGAGGGCATGACACTGAAGGTGTTCATGATGCGGTCCGGGTACTCCTCCCTGATCTTGCTGATGAGGAGGGTGCCCATCCCAGAGCCCGTGCCACCACCCAGCGAGTGAGTCAACTGGAAGCCCTGCAGGCAATCGCAGCTTTCCGACTCCTTCCTCACCACATCCATGACAGAGTCCACCAGCTCGGCTCCTTCTGTGTAGTGGCCCTTTGCCCAGTTGTTTCCGG
>NW_005846342.1:0-687 GCF_000455745.1 Alligator sinensis
CCTCCTGAGCTCCCTTCAACCTTCATTGTCTTTGATTCATATAAAATTGCAGCACTGCCTTTTACCTCTTGAGCTAGTATGGCAGGCTCTATTAATAGGGAGCAGTAGTAGGTTGTTATCCTGACATGGCCCAACCATTAGAACCCAGCACCCAATCTGACCATGACTTACGCAGCTAAACAGGTCTTTCTTGGATTGTGAACCCAAGGCCTGAAAAGTTCCTGTCCCTTTCCCTGTCTCTGTAAATCCAGAATACGTGTCCTGGAATATGAGAGGCAATGGATATTTGCCATTTTGCGTACAGACAAAAATGGAGAATATGAAAGGTTTGGATCTCTTCAGGCATACTGGCATGGCGTTTTCCACCTCCTCCAGCTGCTTGTTGGCCATGGATGGATTCGTCCAACTGTATCCTACCTATTTGTGTCTGCTGTATTCATTGTAAAGGGTCATGTTGGAAGTCATCTTGGCCTAGTCATCTAGTCTTGTTCTAAAAGTTTGATTCTAAGTTTTAAGGGCTGTGGCCAGGACACGGCCTCTGGGGCAGTCACCACTGACATAGAGTAACACATAGGTTGCTGTAAATGAACTCAGAAAAAGAGAAAGGGCTTTCAAGTAACCTTTTTCCCAAGCCTTTACCAAATATGCTTTCCTTGGACCTGAAGAGCTGGTCTGTAGCTTTTGGGG
>NW_005846343.1:0-686 GCF_000455745.1 Alligator sinensis
TTAGAAATCTCCATGTGGGAGGAGTTTGCAGATGGGGGATTGCTGCTTGGGCCTGTGGACGTGCATGGGGGCTGGGCCAGGGAGCAGGGAAGATAGACCTTAGTGCCCACAATGCCCAGAGCCCTGCGCCTCCTCCTGCTCCTCATGGGCAGGGGCGGGAGCAGGAGGAATCAGGGCGCAAAGGCCAGGGCAGGGGGCATGAGAGCCTCGGAGCTGCCCCTGCCTGGCTGCAGGCAGGTGCCGGGGCTGTGTGGGAAGGGCTGGGCAGGGCTGGGCAGGGCAATGCCTGTGTGCGCGGGGGATCCAGCTCTGTCACCCTCAAACTGCATTGTCCCCTGTCAAGTGCAGGATGGTCCAAAGCAGAGGCAGATGCAGCCCTGATGTAGCTGGCCAGGACACCAGGGGAGACAGTCACCTTCCCTATTGGGATCCCGGGAGGGAAGAGATTGAAGAGTGTTGCCTGAAATGTTGGCACAGGCAGTCTAGCAGCACTGGTACCAGGAGACGACCCCCAGCCCCAGCCCGGGTGTCATTGTGACAGACAAACGCTATAGGGGCCACCTGCAGCTCCCTGACGACCTCTCAGTGCAAATCACCAACCTGAGGATGGAGGACGCGGGATGATGACTCTGAACCTCATGCTAAGCTTGGGCCGACTCACAAAAGTTAAAATACAGAATACTGAT
>NW_005846344.1:0-686 GCF_000455745.1 Alligator sinensis
ACCACTGAAGATATCATCAAAGTCATGGCAGATGACTGGGCTTTCCCCGGGGTGACCATGAGCTCATTCAGAGGTCGCTGGAACCCACGCAGCAGCCAACACCCAGCACACATTCCAAGGCAACACGCGAGCACATTCTCAAATCCAGGCGGGCACAGAAGCATAAGTAATCTAATCTAAATATTAATAAAATCCCATTTGGACATGCAACATAAACTTATACAACAGGATATTATTTGCTGGATACAACAGACATGGAGGTAAATGACAACAAAGAGGAGACGATGAAATAACTATTGATATGCTTTAACACAAAGGAACTTGCTATATATGCTGCAATAACAATATATCAGGTTTCTTCTCAGAACCAAAATATGAATGGAAAAAAAATTTAAATGAGCTGAACAGTCCCTCAAATTGATTTGATTAGGTGGAATAAATAGCTCTAATAAAGGGGGAAGGTGAAACAATTTTCTCCATTTAAGTTAATAAATTCCAGGTTTTAACCTGGAAGCATCTATGACAGGAGTGTCAAACTCACTCGCACCCCCAGGCCAGATCTGGACTGCAGGGCTCCTCCTGGGTCAGATATGGACGCAGCAGCAGGAGGAGCAAGAGCGGGGGGTAAGAGGAAGAGACACTAACTAATGCAGCCATCTGTCATCCCCACCCCCTCTGGCACCAAC
>NW_005846345.1:0-686 GCF_000455745.1 Alligator sinensis
CTGGATGTACCTTCCAGCCCTGCTGCTCTATGATTTCTACAATTCACTTTGCTTCACTTCTCTTGCCTCAGTTTCTTGAATTCTGAAGTGTAGGTAGTCATAATAATAACTTGTGGTGTTCAGAGGCTTAATTAATTTTTGTAGGGAAGGCAAGTTGAAATCATCAGCGAAAAGGCACTAGTGAAAGCCAAGTATTATTACCAATTAAGGGCAGTGCCTATTAAAATTCTATTAACTTGCAAGCTGGGATGAGACCATCATGATTACTACTATGCACTTGTGTAGTATATCCCTGGCTTAGACTTCATAGGAGGCTTAGGAAAGAGCATCCACAATGAAGCTTTTATAGGAGCAGCAGCTGCCAGCACTGGCCTCTCCATTTGCCTTCCTAACTCTTCCAGTATGCACTAGAATGGTTAGAGTAGACAAAAGGAAGGGCTGGCAATAGCTACAGCAAACATGTCAGACCCAGTCTCCAGCCCTGTCATATGTGGTTAGTGAGAAGGGAAAGAAAAATAAGCCTCTTGTTGTGAAAAGAGGGAGACAAGATGTCTGTGCTGTCAGCTTCTCTCTCCTCTGGCCTACAGGGAGAGGCCAGGAACATCTATTCCAGCACTGCCTTCTTGCCTCAAAAGCCAGTGATGAATTGGACAGGACTCCTTAGGACAAGCAAAAAAAAGTAGGAA
>NW_005846346.1:0-685 GCF_000455745.1 Alligator sinensis
AATACTGTGAATGAGCAGTGAAGTTTAGCATTAATCCCCCAAACCAGAAGGTAAGAGAAGCTCTCTGCTCCCCCCTATAGGAAAAAAATGTAGCTTTGACAGCCCTAATTTACATAAATTATAATTATGCCCAAATGCATTTCTTAAGAGGGCTCTTGTTCTTTAATTTTGCATTATTTGGTGAGTTCCTCTAGTTTGGAAATGTCTATGCCATATGCCATGCTGCCTGGAAATCTATTCATGGAAAAGAGAGAAAATTTTGAAAGGTAATAGTTCATAGAACGTGGGTCACCCTGACTTCATTGGATTGGACTCTAATTGGGATGTGAGTCTTAATTTTACAGTTAAGTGGGCTTATTTATTTTTTGAAAGCCTAGAGGACTTTGTTTTCTTTAGACTTTCACCCCAGAGGTTCCTAATGTTGCATAGAATTGAACGCACGGTAATACTTCATTGATCCTTCCCCATGCTTATCTTGTTTACTCTCCTCTCTTCCTGTGATAATGTCATCTGCCTGTATTGTGTATTTCATTATTATTTTTTATGATGAGAACTTTGACCCTAATGTTTCTCTCCTCATATCTTATATAATAATTTATACCTGTCCAAATTAAATGCAAAACAGAAATATAAGAGAAAAAAAAAATCTGAGCATTCTATGCCTATTTTACACAAGGCATGCCAT
>NW_005846347.1:0-685 GCF_000455745.1 Alligator sinensis
TTCCTCAGCCCTATCCAGCGGGGTTCTGGGTGGATCACCTGGAACAGTTCCTAGAAGGGACAAAAGAAAAAAGGGAGTCACCTGCACTTTCAACCCCAGTCGGACAACAGAGCCATGTAATGTGATGGATACTACTGTGTTTGAAAACACTGAATGGAGACACCAGGGTCTAATTCCAGCCTGGGCCAGCTCAGTCAGCCAAACAATTTCAGATAGGCCAGTAGTCCAGGGAATGCAAGGGATAGTTGTCAGGATTCACGAAGGACTGGGAATTGGCCTGCAGGGGACATCCCCTGTTATGGAGGTGAGGAGGGAAGTCCTAACTCACACAGAGTGCATAAAGGAGGTTGGTGGACACCAGTTCATTACAGTGGCTCATAAGAGGTTGATTTGAAAGGTGCAAATAACCAGTGGAAGAGAAAGACAATGTCCTCAAAGTTCTAGGTTGTTTAGATTCTCTCATGTATGTCACATTAAGGAGGAATAGATCAAAGTATTATAGACTGAGATGGAGCTATTTTCACACTAACTGTTTATATACTCCAATCCCACTGCTTGTTCTGAATGGAAACAGATAGAACAATAACTCAAAGCTACATATCTAGAAAATACTCATATTTTCATAGTTTCACATGTTAGGGGCTGGAAGAGATCTTACATATCATTGGGTCCAGCCCCCCTGCAC
>NW_005846348.1:0-685 GCF_000455745.1 Alligator sinensis
GAGCAGCCTCTATTTGTAACCCTGGGGTGACAGAGATGCCACAGCTTCCCTGGCATTACTGCTGTGGCAGATTTTGTTCTGAGCTTTGTGCTAACCCTGCTTTGCTGCTGTTCAAACATTATCGCATGCCCAGGCTCCATCTGACAAGGGGAAACAATATTTCCACATCAGCTTTACAGTGGCCTGTCAAATATTTTGGCATCAATTTGTTCCTCCTTAATCTTTGTCCAAAGTCTCCATCCTCTATCTCATCTCCAGTGACACAAAGATCATAAGAAATGAACATATATGAAAGTCTTGACTATTTCTGTGTCCCAGACTCAGCTTCTCACGCAGGGTTTCTCACCCGGACACTGGCGTATCCTGGAGAGCTGAGAGGTCCTTTGATGTGAGGAGATCAAACAAGTGCAAGAAGAGAAGCAGGTAAATGCAAGTTAGACACCTCTCTGTCTGGCCCCTCTGCAAGGAGGGAACTTCGTAATAAGTTAGTTGTTTTTCTTTTAATGGATTGCTCCTCGATTCACACAAGTTATGGAGGGGTTGCAATCTAATGAGGGATGCCTGCAGTCTAACGAGGGGTGTCTCAAGTCAACAAGGGCAGCCTGTGTGTAAAAAGTTTGAGATCCACTCTGCTCAAGTCTGTCTTCACCAATTCTCACAACCAAACCCTGGCTTCCTGGCAACA
>NW_005846349.1:0-685 GCF_000455745.1 Alligator sinensis
CTGCCTGGCTCCAGTGAACAAATGCTGCCCAAGGCCTGGCCTTGGCATGCTGACAGAAGGGGAGACAAGGGGTGCATGGCGCTGCCAGTGAGGGAAGGCCCATCCCAGGGGCTGAGCCAGTGCAGCTGCCAGGCAGTGGGCACAGAGCTGGAGGGAGGGGCCACAGGAGCTTCCCCCAGGGCTAGGTTTAAGCAGTCCCAAACACAAGACAGGTGGGCTGGGCTGCTCCTCCCAGGCACGTGCCAGCGTCTGCTCCATCTCAGGGCCCGACGTGGACGCAGCCCCCTCTGCATCACCACAGTGGAGGGGCCAATTCCTCTAGTACCGCAGGGGAAGCTCAGGCACATAACGCTGGGACCTAAAAGTGAAGTGTTGCAGTCAGGCCAGCATAATGAAGGAGGGTTAGACCATTCCCAATTTAAGCAGAGACCAGTCTCACAGAGTGTCTCTAGTCCACAAGCAAACCTGGATTCTTTGAGGATTATCAGCTCATTAATTATCCATTAGTTTTGGAGTTTAAAAAAATGGGGGGAAAATTAAAATTAATGTTGCTTGTTTATCTTTTGCCAGGTCCCTGCAGCTAACAGCACTAGCTGCTAGCTCCCCTTCTCCCTTTCAGATAGTGAAAGCTAACGATTCATTTTGCTTAATTGTCAGCTAATTTGTTCCATCATGAAAAAGTTAG
>NW_005846350.1:0-684 GCF_000455745.1 Alligator sinensis
CCCTCAACAGCTTGCCAAAACTCAGTAAATGCCCCTCCGCTTGAAAAAATTGCCTGTCCCTGCCATAGGGCCTGTGCCTTCCCTGTGCCTGCATCACAGCAGCAGCAGCTGGAGCATGGGGAGCCTAAGCTGTGGCAGGTAACACTGCCACCATTACTCTCCAGTAGTTGGTATAATATCCTCCTACCCTACTCTGCCTAGAGGGCTAAAGCCTGTAAAATCCAAGTCTTTGGGGTTTTTTTCCCATCTGGAAGGTCTCCTACTGGATGGTGTGTTCCAGGCTGATGGCTTTATAGTCCCTGAGGGTTGTACCCATCAAGGGAGGTCACCTCTCTAAATGAAGACTATTCTGTGGTTTACAGGGCGCCGCTAAGATTCCTAATGTATAGACTGTAAGTTTGATCTATTGCTCTCTGAGGAGGTTGAAGTTGCCAAAATTTCTGAAGAAGCCACTGTTGTAGTTTGGAATGACTGAAGCATTTTTAATTCTGGAATGCTTGTACCCAGGCATAATGAATTGCAATAGTCCAGCTTGTAGCTCCTTGGGACTGGGCCATGTTGGCCAGGCCAGTTTTTGATAAGCTAAGCTGCAGTCGTCTGGCAAATTGTAAGTGGAAGAATGGTGATAATTACTATGTCCCCATACCAACCCAGCAGGCATGACCTTGAACCCAAGGATGTTTC
>NW_005846351.1:0-684 GCF_000455745.1 Alligator sinensis
AATCCAAACTGGTATTCTCCCAATATTTCTGTATAAGGTAATAAGCACCATAGCAAGACGGTAGGAAATACTTTTATACATAGATGTTAATAGGATGATACCTCTGTAATTCTGACATTCTAGTTTGCTGCCCTTTGTGAAGATGGGACATATTAAGGAAGAATGATTATCGAATATTTATTTAATAACGGGATATTAAAAGCTGGCAGACTGACAAAGCTTGATTGGATTAGGCATATAAACTTACTTTGATTTATATTTTGTTAGGGTTGTAAAGTTGAACATCTTTGTATCAAAATGATGTAACAATATGGAGCTTTTGAATAGCAATGTATTCACTGTTTTAGAGTGCTCAGATGTTGAAAACCTATCTTCTGTAATGCAGGTGCGGATGAAGAAGAATTCTATTATCTGTATTTATAGTGTAGCCCGGAACAAAAGAAACGATTCCTAATAGTTTTAGACCCCACCCCCCCGTTCTTTGGCAGACAACTGTGGAAGAAAAAGAGAAATTACAGTGGCGTGAGAAAGAAATGAGAACACGGTTCTGCAAAAAGTTGTAGAATTGAGACTTCCTCCTGTCACCCTCAGTTTAAAAATGGTTTGTCAAACACTTCTGAATCTCTTTAGATGGATCTCAAGTGATTTTGGGCATGCATGGATATGACCGATGAAAAAGGGTTA
>NW_005846352.1:0-683 GCF_000455745.1 Alligator sinensis
CACATCAATTGGAAGGACAGAAGAACAAATGTCAATGCCATTAAATGTGTAAATGTAAATACTTAATAAAGGTACATGCTGTTCTTGGGATTATTGCTTATATAATATAACGGGTGATTCATCCTCTGAATGAAAAGTCCATTTTAGATGTGCTAATTTTACTCTGAGTAACTTCATTTTGCAAAAATAGCACATCTCAGAGAGAAAGAGTATAGTGAAATTGATGCTTGCTAGAGAATATCTAAATTTCTTATTGCTGTGGTCTGAGTATAATTCTTTGTAACATTAATAGAATTTCTCATTAATTTCAGATACACTAATCAGGAAGTAGTATGGTGACTCAGTTTTAGCGCTGCTTTTTTAACCATTGGACCCATACTAATAACTTGTATTGATTCCTTCCCATTCATAACCAGATTTTGTGCCTTTGACATGAAGTTTTCCCTGAGATTGGTTTCAGAAAGATGGCATCATCTTCTGATTGTTTCTAACATTTTCCTGTGATTTGAGAAACTGAGAAGTTTGGTTTCTTTTCTCAAGATAGGTTCATCTGTGTCTTTTAGTCTGGACTGAAGGAAATATTTATTAAGAAAAAACTGAAATGATATGTGATGCCATGTTATATCAGCATGGTTTCCTATAACTGTTCTGATAGCATACCTTTATTATTGATTTTTATAAAT
>NW_005846353.1:0-683 GCF_000455745.1 Alligator sinensis
AGCCCTTGAGCATAGAGAACATCCTGCATGCCCGGTCCAGCTTGGAGGCCAACAGACAGCTGACATTTGAGCTGGCTGAGTGTTTGGAGAAGGCCCTGAGTTCCCCCAGGAGCCATGGATCATACAGGAGAATGCCAAGATGATCAATTAGAGTGGGATAATTGTGTTGGTCTTCATCTCTGGCCAAGATGAGAATGAAATTGTGATCTTCTTTTTACAAGAGAAAGTCATGTACCATGTTCAGCCATCAGGGTGGAGAGGCTCTCTCAAGAAAAGCCAAGAAGATTCTGCCAGTGATGGGAAAACATACAACACTTGACACCCTCCTCATCTTCTTGGGTGGAAATATACTTGTGCCCTGAACTGGTAAATAGAGCTGGGAGGTGATCTTCTGAACTCTTCTTCCAGCCAAAAGCCAGAACAAATGGCACCTACACTCAGTACTTCCAGAAAGGAGGGATGGAGGGATCCCATCTCAGAAACCTTGAGAGATTCTTCTTTCAAGATCTGAGTGAAAACACCAAGCTGGTATCCCATCTGTGTTCTGGACCCATAGTTGGCAATATATGCTTGTTTTTCCTCCCCTCTATCCCCTATGCACACAATAAACATACCAAGTCAACAAATGACTCTGACAAGTATTAAATTTTACTCTAATAAAATATATCAAATTCACCCAAGGA
>NW_005846354.1:0-683 GCF_000455745.1 Alligator sinensis
TTAATTAGTTTGGGGCATTTTCTGTAGAGTAGACAAAGTTAAATTTTCCCTTTTAGTTTAGATCAGTCCTGAGGGAATGGAGATGTAGGAAGCAAACACTTGATTTTTCCACACTTCACACAGTAAGGTGACTACCTTTGGGCTTTTGTTTTTCAGATCATTCTTCCCAGAAGGTACCCGCTTGGATAGTGGTCCTAGGTGTGATCATGGTGGTTTTGTTTGGTGTCATTATCCTGACTGTTTATTTCTCTAAAAGAAAAGGTAAATATAGAAAATGAACTAGAAAGATATTTTCTGGTAAAATATAAATAAGATCATGAACAGCACTAATGGGAAGCCTCTAATATCCCTGCCCTGCAAACTGTCCAGGAAAAGAAATAGCATTAAGGTTCAGAGGATGAACCAGGGACTGGGAACACACCAGTTTGGCCTCAATTTTACATGGTCGTCCCTCTCCCATTCCCAGTTCTGAGAGGGTCACTTCTGGCTGCCTCTGGTTTCAGTTCAAACAAGACTGAAAAAACAAGAATTGTCCGTGCAGTATACTACACTGACAGATGACACCGTATTGAAGGATAGGCTAGAAATGTCTGTGCAAAGGCAGTAAGTAATGAGATGTGTTCCTTATTGAGAGAAACAATTCTCTGCAAACCAGAAATTTTAAATCCACACCTTTTTGAATG